>NW_021893821.1:0-628 GCF_006229205.1 Suricata suricatta
ACATGTGCTTTTTTCCTCTCTCAAAAAGAAACATTTTTGAACATTAAAAAAAAAAAAAAGAAGATGGTGCCCAGTGTCAATGACACTTAATTGAAGTCCAAAAGGGAAAACATAAAAAAAACTATCCTCTGTATAGTCCTTCACAAAGAGTTGAAAATTTTTGGCAAATTTTAGAAAAGGGACAATGCTTTGAAGATGTTTTACGCTAACTAAGCTCAAATGGCCAACTTTCACCAGCCTGGGAGAAACACATTTTTCTTCACTTACACAATAATTCCATGAGTGAGTTTCAGAAGGTCATTAATGTATCACAGCTTGCTTGCTCAATAGTTGTAAGAGAAGACGAGCAAGATGACTTTCAAATAACACATTGAGATTCTAAGATAACAGCCCCCACAGTAACACACAAATGATATAAAAGAAATCCAGGAAAGAACTTGTAGCCAAGATCTGGGAGATATGGTGATGTTTGCTGGCTCAGCAGAAATGAATGGGGGGGGGGGGGCGCCTGGGTGGTTCAGTCGGTTGAGTGTCCGACTTCAACTCAGGTCATGTTCTCACAGTCTGTGGGTTCGAGCCCCACATCGGGCTCTGTACTGACTGCTCAGAGCCTAGAGCCTGTCTTCGG
>NW_021893822.1:0-628 GCF_006229205.1 Suricata suricatta
TCTCTGCAGATCGCATTGGGTATGAACCTGACGTATCCTCTCACTCTTGCTCGATTTCAGGCATGTGCAGATGAAAGAGGGTGGGTTGCTGGGGAAACAGGCCATTCACTTCTGACATTTCAGCTGCAGTACGGGCTTGGCTAGGGGGCGATTACATTAAGAAAGCACCGTGTCCACCTTCTCACATGTTGCTAGCAGAGTTCTCTATGGCAAAATCTCACTAGAGTGTGTCCATCTCCTGACAAGGCAGATCACTTCCAACAGTCTCTTGAATGCAAATGTACTTGGTGGGAGGCAGAGGCGGCTTGAAAGGCAGGGGTCTTTCCATGCTAGGAATAAAACATTGCTCTTTCAATGCTGAGAATGCGAGGTGGTGATTCACGGAAGCAGGGAAGTAGGAAGCAGAGAGAGACATGCCCACCTGTCCTCTCAGAATTTTTCCTTGCATAACCTGCTTATTATTTGTATTATGATAGGATCACTAATTAATACTTATATGGTATGTTATAGCTGGCAAAACATTTTTATCATGACACGATTTAATTTGTATCTAGGAATTGGATATTGTCACCATTCTGCAGATAATACTGAGGCTCAGAGGTCTTCAGCAGCTTTAGTTAAAGAGAAC
>NW_021893823.1:0-628 GCF_006229205.1 Suricata suricatta
AAAAAAAAAATGACGTGGGGCAGATGCAGGAAGAGAGAGCTGGCAGAACCCAGTGTGGGATGTATGCAGTTTGAGGTCCAGCGTGACAAGCACTAAGAACGGACTACTGGCGAGGGCAAACAGAGGTCATGGCGGCCTTGACGAGAGCTGCACCATGGAAAGTAGAAGAAAAGCCTGACTGGAGTGGCCTTAACTGGGACAAGGTGCTAGGAGCAGGGTCATTATTTTTTTTTAACTTTTTAACATTTATTTATTTTTGAGAGACGGAGCATCAGCAGGGAAGGGGAAGACAGAGAGAGAGACACACAGACAGACAGACAGACAGACAGAGAATCCGAACCAAGATCCAGGCTCTGAGCTGTTTGCCAGCACAGAGCCTGATGTAGGGCTCGAACTCACAAACCATGAGATCATGACTTGAGCCGATGAAGTTAGACACTCAACCAACTGAGCCACCGAAGCACCGCAGGGTCCCTTTTAAATCTAACCACATTTCCTCAGGAAAAGGCCCAGACCAACTTTAAGAGTGAAAGTGTTGTTTTCAACAGAAGCAGGTGGAAGCGTGTCTCACAGACCACAGACTACAAGCTGGTGGGGTCAGACCACCACCTGTAGCATTATTCTAACC
>NW_021893824.1:0-1392 GCF_006229205.1 Suricata suricatta
AGGGTGTCATGCTGAGTGAAGTAAGCCAGGCAGAGAAGGACAGAAACCATATGTTTGCACTCATAGGTCTAGCAGGAAAACAAGAGAGACCTAATGGAGAACCAGGGGGAACGGAGGAGGGAGAGAGAGTTGGGGAGAGAGAGGGATGCAGAACTTGAGAGACTATTGAATACTGAGAATGAACTGAGGGTTGGGGGGAGGGGGGAGGGTGGAAGACAGGTGGTGGTGATGGTGGAGGGCACTTGAGGGGAAGAGCACTGGGTGTTGTATGGAAAACAATCTGACAATAAAATATTATGGGAAAAAAAGTACTTTCTAATTTTAGCATATGTTTCTTCCCTAACTCATGCATTATTTATAAATTTAGGGGAGAGTGCATGCTCTAAATATTTAGCCTCTAGGGGCACCTGGGTGGTTAAGCGTCTGACTTTGGCTCAGATCACCTTCTCATACTTGAGATCCTGAGTTTGAGCCCTGTGTCAGGCTCTCTGCTGAAGCACGGCTGTCCTCAGGCACTGGAGTCTGCTCCAGATTCTGTGTCTCCCTCTCTCTTTGCTCCTGCCCCATTTCTGTTCTTTTCCTCTCAAAAATATATAAACATCAAAAAATGAAAATTTAGAACTAAATCTTTTCATTATTTTGAAATCTGTTGGTACATGCTTAATGGTGTAGCATATGGTCAATTTGGGTGAATATTCTGTGTATGTTTGAAAATAATATATATTCTATCTTCTCTCTGTAGACTGTGGTTGGATAGAACACTATTCTACGTAACTTTCTTAGGTCAATTTCTTTAAGTTTATTTTTATTTTAATTTTTTATTTAATAGTTTATTGCCAAGCGGGTTTCCATATGACACCCAGTGCTCTTCCCCACAAGTGCCCCCCTCCATGACCATCACCCCCCCTTCCCCTTTCCTCCTCCCTCTGCAGCCCTCAGTTTGTTTTCAGGATTCAAGGGTCTCTCATGTTTTGCTTCCCTCCCTATCCCTAACTTTCTTTCCCCGCTCTTTCCCCTTCCTATGGTCCCTTGTTAGGTTTCTCCTGTGAGACATCTGAGTGAAAACATATGGTGTCTGTCCTTGTCTGCCTGATTTATTTAGCTCAGCATGACACCCTCGAGTTGCATCCACTTTGCTACAAATGGCCAGATTTCATCCTTTCTCATTGCCATGTAGTACTCCATTGTATATATATACCACATCTTCTTGATCTATTCATCGGTTGATGGGCATTTAGGCTCTTTCCATGATTTGGTTATTGTTGAAAGTGCTGCTATGAACACTGGGGTACATGTGCCCCTATGCATCAGCATTTCTGTATCCCTTGGGTAGATCCCCAGTGGTGCCATTGCTGGGTCATAGGGGTGTTCTATTGATAGTTTTTTGAGGAG
>NW_021893825.1:0-628 GCF_006229205.1 Suricata suricatta
CCTCCAGAAGAAACAGCTCTACGAGAGCTTTTTTCATCATGGGGAAAGGGAAATAATCAAATTCAGTTCCCTCTAGACACTCTATCTCACTTAAGTGGGGTAGAAGGACAGACACTAAGACACACTTCTAAGTCAGAGCACAGGGACTTTGGCCCACAAAAAGAATGTGACTTAATCATAATATTATACAATGCTTCACTTATCCAAACCTTGCTACCACATCCACAGGGCTCCAGTATAACAGCGGATTACAATGGAAAGAGATGGAAAGCACAACAATACTTAACAAGAAGGACTTAAGGAAAACTAAATACAAGGTTCAAACAAAACAAAACAAAATAGAACATACAAACAAAAAGACATTTGAAGAAACTGAAGCTTCTGGTATCTAGAGCTATAAAAAACCTTAAACATAGCCCAGCACCCATCCAGATTAACATGCACCTCATATTAAATGCCTATTCCCCTCACTTCCCATTGCACGAGGCATCATGCTCCCCTTTCAATAAAAAAGCTAAAGAGCAAGACAAAACATGATTCAAAGAAACAAAGCTAGCACCAGAACTACATTCAAATATAATGAGGATGTAGAGCAGTAGGAGATTTCATTCCTTGCTGAAATACAAAA
>NW_021893826.1:0-628 GCF_006229205.1 Suricata suricatta
TCACACCAGTCAAAGTGGCTAAAATGAACAAATCAAGAGACTATAGATACTGCAGGGATGTGGTGAAACGGGCACCCTCCTACACTGTTGGTGGGAATGTAAACTGGTGCAGCCGCTCTGGAAAACAATGTGGAGGTTCCTTAAAAAACTAACAATAGAACTCCCTTATGACCCAGCAATAGCACTGCTAGGGACTTTTTCTGAGGGAAACAGGAGTATTGATGTATAGGGGCACATGTACTCCAATGTTCATAGCAGCACTTACAATAGCCAAATCGTGGAAAGAGCCTAAATGTCCATCATCTGATGAATGGATCAAGAAGATATGGTTTATATATATAATGGAATACTACATGGCAATGAGAGAGAATGAAATCTGGCCATTTGTAGCAATGTAGGTGGAACTTGGGGTGTTAATGCTTAGTGAAATAAGTCAGGCAGAGAAGGACAGATACCATATGTTTTCACTCATAAGTGGAACAGGAGAAGCTTAACAGAGGACCATGGGGGAGGGGAAGAGGGAAATATAGTTGGAGAGAGGGAGGGAGACAAACCATTAGAGACTCTTGAATACTGACAACAAACTGAAGGCTTATGGGAGTGGAGGAGAGGGGAAGGGAGGTGATGG
>NW_021893827.1:0-628 GCF_006229205.1 Suricata suricatta
CCTGGATTCAACTTCGCTGTGCTGACTTTGACCAGAGCATGGAGATCAATGTTTGCCCCTGGGGAGATGTTCAAAGCCTGACGCACAGCCCCAGCCTGATAGGGGATGTGGTGGAACAGCAACTAAAAATAGAGACACTAGAAACCCTCTATTTACAGTTGCCTAGCAGTTCACAGGTAGAAAAGCACTTGGTATCTATGATTTATGTGATATTCAGGAAAGCATCCATAGTTTGGTTCCAATTATCCTCATAGCTGAAGATGAGAGCGGGGTGAGGTGGCTTGCTAAGGTCACACCGAGGATGGCAGAACCTGGAGCTGGAGGGTGACTTCTGCCCAGCGCTGCCTGGAACTTGCTGCTCAAAGCAGATGCACAGGTAGCCCGGCCCATAAGGCTCCCTCCCCGCTTGACCCACAGTTCAGGTTCAGGTTCAGATACGCAGTCCCCTCCACCTGCTTCAGAAGCCCCCCATCCAGAGGAGATACTGTGGGGCTTGCTGCTGGAGCCGGGAGGGCTGGGGGGTTTGGGCCACTCTGGAGTTCCGGCACATGCAGGCACCTTTCTCCCTTCCCTGGTGCAGTGAGGGGAGACAGGGGTTCCCGGAACCTGGGCTCGAAAGCGAGCTAAG
>NW_021893828.1:0-628 GCF_006229205.1 Suricata suricatta
GGGGGTTGGGGTGAAACCAGCAACCTGGCAGCTGGCTTGGGGCTTGGGGAAAGGAGCCATGAGCAAGGCCCATGAAGTATTTGGTCCACAGGGCTGTGATATAAACCCCTTCCCCCCATTGAATTCCATTGTGTGTTCCTTTAACTCTTGGCAACAGGTCTGTGTTTCTGTTTCTGAGGTGGTGTTCACGACCGGGGACTGGGCAGGTAACAGAGAGTTGGGGGTATAATGGTGGGAAACAAGAGGTAGCCAGGCGTGCCAGGTGAGAAGCTGGGGGTGAGTGGAGTTGTGGGCCCTGCGTGCACTTCTGGAATGTTCTTGGGAACACTGATAGAGGGGGACTTTGATGGTGGTGTGGGAGAGAGCTGAGGTTATTATTCCTTGGATATTAAAGGAAAAGTAATCTCTGGAGGCTGTAAAACTCAGCTCTCATGTGTCCTCACAGAGGACTCCCAGGTGGCCAGAAGGAGGAGTCACCAACTCTGCCTTAGGAGCCATTGCAGAAGAAGCGACATTTTGGTTCCCAAAATAGTTGTGACTTTTCTGGACAGAGCCACCTGCTTGTCTTTCCCTGGAATATAAGACTGACTCCGTTTTCCAGCCTTTGAAGACTGTCATCCCAAGGAAC
>NW_021893829.1:0-628 GCF_006229205.1 Suricata suricatta
CCTGGGTGGCTCAGTTGGTTAAGCATCGAACTTCAGCTCAGGTCATGATCTCACAGTTTGTGAGTTTGAGCCCCGCATCGGGCTCTGTGCTGACAGCTCAGAGCCTGGAGCCTGCTTTGGATTCTTTGTCTCCCTCTCTCTCTGCCCCTCCTCTGCTCGTGCTCTCTCTCTCTGTCTCTCAAAAATAAAAAAAAAACGATAAAAACAAAGTTTATAAAAAAAGTATTTAATATTTTATCTATCATTGCTATTGATAATAAATCCAAGCTTCTAACATATTAAACTGTTATTCATTATCTACGCAAAGTCATGCCTACTGCACCTCTAAACATTTCATTAAATCCAATTATATAGCAAACACTCCCAAAATAAACTTAGATTGTATTGCAGTTTCACTTAACAGCTTATTGATTTATGATGTGGTTTCATCTTAGCTTGGGCAAACCATGCAATATTTAATACATAGTAGCAGAATATTTACTATTGAAGCTTGAAAAGATGTGAGTTCTTTGTGTGCAATCTTTCATTTATGCCTGTGAGAGGGTTTTCTTTTTTTTTTTTTTTTTAATATTTTTACATTGTAGTACTTGTTTTGCTTGTTGGTGGTGTTTGCTTATTTAATACATTC
>NW_021893830.1:0-628 GCF_006229205.1 Suricata suricatta
AGCAGGCGCAGGCCCAGTGGCTCCTGGTCCAGTGCCCTGTCTCTCCCCTCAGCTTGGTGCTGGGGCGGAGGAGTAGCGAGTTCCTAACCCAACATCGAGGACGCAGGGCTCAGCCTACTTGGGGGTGAAAGGAAGGGGTCGGTGGCCGTGGGGGACAGCATCCTAATCACACCTGGCAGTAGAGACCAGCCCCCTGCCGCAGGACTTGGGAAGAGCTCCTGAGTCGGGCCCAACGGAGCGTGGGGAGCAGAACACAGCCTCTGGCAGCTTCAGAAGCTGGAGGGCTGCCCTGGGGAGGCCTTGGGGGGGAGGGTATCCCGTCTCTTCCAAGGCCCACCCGTCTCCACCTGCTGACATAGCACCTCTGGGTCTGAGCCCAGCAGAGCACAGAGGCCTTCTGTGTAGAATCACAAAAAGATACCTTTTAGGGGGTCGCAGCCTACAGGCACCTGTGGAACTTGTGAAGCGTACCACTTTCTCCTGACAGGCATGTGGCCAGGAGAGAGTAGGGCTGGGTTTCACCTCTTTTTGCCCCTGGCCAGATGCTTTGTTCAGTACACAACCTGAACAACCAGACGCAGCTGCCTCGGAAGAGTTTGGAGAGGGTAGCTGGCTGGCTGGTTCCCGC
>NW_021893831.1:0-628 GCF_006229205.1 Suricata suricatta
GTTTAAAACTGCCAGCATATTCATATAGGCGTGAAATTATTAATAGTGACTAATTAGAGAAAACAAATGTATATCATGTGACAAATTAATATTTGTTTAAATATATAAAGGTGCATTTGTTTATCATGGTAAAATATACATAAAATTTACCATTTTGGGTCTTTTGAAGCATAAAAATCAGTGGCATTAAGTACCTATGTATGGCTGTGCAACCATAAGAGCACATATTCCGCATACAATTATGAGACATGATTGAAAATCTTTATGCGTTCATCAGTAATACTTATAATACAGTTATTTGGAAAAATACCTGGAAGGGTAAAATCTATAATGCAAGCAGTAGCCTTACATAATTGTGCACTATAAACTGTTCCTTTTGCTTATCTGATTAAAATTGGCCAATGATAATAAAACATTTATATAATAAAGGATTTCATTATGTGATTAAGGATTACAACCTTCCAAATGCCTCAGTAGATGTGAAAGTTTAAACAAATTAACAATGTGATTTGAATGAAACAGTTGTGGTCCTGACCTTTGTCAAATGCTGCTATAGCATCCTCCCTCTCCAAAGACACAGGCCCCACTGAAGCCAAACTTCATTAGTCAGAAAATTAATGACTCTTGA
>NW_021893832.1:0-628 GCF_006229205.1 Suricata suricatta
AACAAATAGGTAATATTATCAAAGAATATCCCTTGACCCCTAAATAATTTCACAGCTAAGTACTGCCAAATTTAAAATCCAAATAATATGAGGAATATGAAAAGGCATATAGAAAGCAAGTACAATACTAATGATACCTTATAAAAACTGCACAAGAGAACATTCTTACAATTCACTTACACAAAATTCCAAAAAAAAAAAATACTAGCATGTGGAAGACAATACCATACCAACAAAAATATATTATAATTATGATTGATCCCTCTAATAAAAGGATATTTCAACATTACGGTGACTATCATCCATATTCATTCAAACCAAGACATTTTTATCTTATGTTTATATATTTATTTTAAAAGAAAAAACTTGCATGAGTAAGGAAGAGGCAGAGAGAGAGGGAAAGAGAGAATCCCAAACAGGTCAGCGCTGTTAGCACAGAGCCCAATGTGGGTCTTGACTTCACAAACCCTGAGATCATGACCTGAGATGAAATCAAGAGTCAGATGCTTTGAAGAGACTGAGACACTCAGGTGCCCACA
Source organism: Suricata suricatta (assembly GCF_006229205.1). Taxonomy (NCBI): domain Eukaryota; kingdom Metazoa; phylum Chordata; class Mammalia; order Carnivora; family Herpestidae; genus Suricata; species Suricata suricatta. Next base: position 540 of record NW_021893832.1, read on the forward strand.
AGACATTTTTAAAATGAAAAGATTTACTTTTTCATTTATATATTTATATGTACACACACACACACACACACACACACACACACACACAC
>NW_021893833.1:0-628 GCF_006229205.1 Suricata suricatta
TTTTTTTTTTTTTCCTAACGTTTTTAATTCATTTTTGAGAGACAGAGCGTGAGTCGGGGAGTGGGGGAGAGAGAGAGAGGGAGACACAGAATCCAAAGCAGGCTCCAGGCTCTGAGCTGTCAGCACAGAGCTTGACTTAGGGCTTAAACCCATGAACTGTGAGATCATGACCTGAGCCGAAGTCAGACGCTTAACTGACTGAGCCACCCAGGTGCCGCAAATACAGGTTTTCTTTTGCTATTGTATGTCAGACTGTGTATTACTAGGTATTCTGGTTGGTCCTGAGGGGCAGGGCAGAGGTAGTATCCTGAGTTTTACTTTTGTTGGAAATTTCCCAGGATTTGATAAAACTTAAGAAGCGTTCCTAGGATTTTTACCCAAAAAGCAATGAGTATAATGCTGTTATCATTTTTTGAGCACAAGGACCATGTCCTGTTCACTGTTGTCTCATTTGAAATGCCTAATACATAGTAAGTGCTCAGTAATATTAAACTAAGATGAGAATGTGAGTTATTTCATAAAAAAGAAAGAAAAAAAGGGGCGCCTGGGTGGCTCAGTCAGTTGAGTGTCCAACTCTTCATTTTGGCTCAAGTCATGATCTAATGGTTCCTGGGATCAAGCCCATGTC
>NW_021893834.1:0-628 GCF_006229205.1 Suricata suricatta
GACTTCAGCTCAGGCCATGATCTCGTAGTCCATGGGTTCAAGTCCTTCATTGGGCTCAGTGCTGATGGAGCAAAATTAATTTTTATCAAGAATTTGTATTCTTTCTTCCAAGTATTAATATACTAATTAGTACAAATAAATATTTAGGAATTGTGATTTTCATAGATTGAAATAAATTTCGAGACTGATTTCTTATGGAAGATAAATCTTATACTAAAGGATATATTAATTTTATTTTCAGTTAACTAAATTTAATAGAATAACCATCTGTATTATTTGTCAGGTATTTGTGATTCTAAGTTTTTCCTCACCTTCTTATCTATGACCTATAGGTCACTCACTGGTGTGTATTTCAAGTAAGTGTAGAGTTAAGTTTTAATACAGTTTAATCTATTTTATATATTATTAATACTCCAAAATTAGAAAGTTCATTTTAATATAAAGGCTAAGAAGAAAGGTGGCTTTTTCCTATAGTCTAAATATTCTCTCTCCATAGCATGCAGCCCAACTTCAATCACAGACTAGGAACACATGAATAAAATTAATTTACAATAATATAAAGATGAAATTTAGAACCCAAAGACTCAAAGCCATAATTAAATCCCTTAAATACACACACACACACACA
>NW_021893835.1:0-1392 GCF_006229205.1 Suricata suricatta
TCACTGTCTAGGGGTCCATCAGGGCTGGGCTGGGGTCTTTCTGGCTCAGGACACTCCTTGAGGCTTGAGGGGGTAGTTCCAGGTCCCCTCAGGGGCTTTGTCCTCAGGGTCTCCCTCCTGAGCCAAGACACAATCTGGAAGGAACCCAGGGAGAAAGTTTCAAGTCAAAATGGAGGCAGCCAAAGGCTGCTTTCTTGCCTTTCATGTTGTCAGCCAAGAGTGGGAGAAATGGGTCTGTCTAGGGCCACTGGAGCCAAGTGCCCTTGAACCCCTGGGTCCTGCTTCCAAAGTAATAACCACCGTCTATCTAATAAATATATCCCCCAACTCCCATAATAAACACCTGTGTACGTGTGTGTTTTGTTACCACTTAGCGTAGCCTTTCCTAACAAATGACCGTTTTTTAAAAATAAAAACATTATTTAAATAGTTTTTTTATTTTTGAGAGAGCGACAGTGAGCGATCTAGAGGACAGGGGTGGGGGAGAGAAAGAGGGAGACATAGAATCTGAAGATGGCCCCAGTCTCTGAGCTGTCAGCACAGAGCCAGACATAGGGACTCAAACCCAAAAACCATGAGGTCACGATTTGAACCGAAGTCACACATTAAACCCACTCCGCAATGCAGGCCATCATTCCCCTAGTAAATTTCAAGTGTACAATACACTAATCTTAACTCTGGTCACCATGCTCTAAACTTCAGTCCTACACATCTGCATCAGTAAGCCTTTTACCATTTGATCCAATGTCTAGTCATTTCCCTGTCCTTTGCCCCTATTAACAAACATGCTAGAGTTTATCATTTGTTTTTTTTAGATTCCACATACATGTGATTTTGATGAGGGACTTGAGGCAGGCTGAGGGGCAAAGCACAGGCTGGCATATCCTCCTCCTTGGACACTCGAGGCTACCCCAAACCAGGAAAGGACATAGAACCAAACAATCATATAAACGGAGAAGAGTCTGCAGCAGCTTACCAGAACAAGGCAATCCCATCCTAGCCTAAGGTCCAGGAACTCCCTACTGTCTCAATGTTAATGCTCTGTTGGAGGGAAAAACAGCCTTAGCTTGAGAATCCCTAGGTCTCCAGTAAGTCTGTAACATGTGAAAGTCTCTCTGGAAACTCCCTCTAGACTTTCTCTTCCTGGACTGCATAAAAGAGTCATCCCCGCCCCCGCCCACTCCCCCAGTGCACCTCTTTCTGCCCATGGGTCTTGTCTCCATGCTTTAATAAAATCAGACGCCCTTAAGAATTCTTTCTCTGTCGTCAGCTCAGGACCCCAGAAACCCCGCATCACCCCGAAATGTCACCAAGTTCAGACACTATATATTTTTCTTTGTGTGGCTCGATGAATGTAACACAATATCTTCTAGGATTAGTCTGTGGGTGCAA
>NW_021893836.1:0-628 GCF_006229205.1 Suricata suricatta
GTGACAATTTTTGCATCGTAATGTCATACAGCCTCTAGTTTTCTGTGTCTTGTGAAACACAATTTTAAATTCAAAAGTATGACTACAGGCAAAAATAGTAACAACCAAACGACAAACAACTCTAAGTACTTCTGAGGCCCTGAGAAGTTTATTACAGGCTTAAGGTCCCAAAGCTCCTAAGAGCTGGAGTAAGACCCATGAGGCAAACAAGCCCGGCTTCAGTCCGTGCTCTTAACTGCCACTCCCAAGTCAGCCTCTGAACTTGAGAAAGTAAACTCCAGCCTAGACACTGCATTTAAAAGCACCTTCTGCTGGAATGTGATTCAAAAAACACCAGAGAATATATATTATGCATAAAAGCAAAGCCATATCTTTGGGGAGTCTGCCAATCCAGGGCCACGTGCGCACCCACATGATCTCTACCTCCACGGGATAACTACCAGGGACGGAAATAAACATGTCATAAATGCTACTTTCTATATCAGCTCTGTCCAAAACCTTCCGTGCTGATGGAATGCTCTAGAATTCTGCGCTGGCCAGTACAAGTAGCCACTAGTCTCACAGGGCTATTGAGCACTTGAAATGTAGCAAATATGGCCGAGGGGCTTTGCTTTTCTATTTTCTGTGT
>NW_021893837.1:0-628 GCF_006229205.1 Suricata suricatta
TTCAAATAATTTATACAAATTATGTTACTCAAATAAATAATTTCAGTAATCCTTTACTTATTGTGGGGAGAATAACACAGAGAAAAAAGAAAGAGAGAAATGCTTACTTTTCCTGAACTGAGGCCTCTGGTTTTGTCAGTCAGCACTGGAACCTTCTTCATTGACTGAGGTATCCTCCATTCACCAAGCCAGTCACTTCCGCTATAAAAACTGGAAATGCCTGATACTCAGTTTCCCAGCCTCCATTGCAGTTGAAGCTGCATAAGACATAGGTTCTGGCCAGCAAAATGTACTGTGAGCCAGCTACCTGATTGAGAGAGAGAGAGAGAGAGAGAGAGAGAGAGACTGAACCAGAACCCATATCAAATGAAATCTAACAGAGACAACAGTGGCAACACATCTGGAGGCACCACTGGGAGTCCTGTGTTCACTGTATGAGCCCTTCAAGTCACTAGCCCGGTGCTCAGTAGTGGCAGAGGTGCTGCCGTCCTCTACACTATTCTGGAAAGTGTCTTTGGGTCATTGCTCTGGCCATGTAGCCTCCCAGTCTAGTTCTCAGCATTCCCAGGTGTCCTCTGAGCCTCTCAAATGTTTTCATGAATTTTTCTACTACTGTTAGATAAGTTTC
>NW_021893838.1:0-628 GCF_006229205.1 Suricata suricatta
AATAAAACCAAAAATCTCTGGACAACATAATATGAAGTAAAACATGAGCCAGTTTATAAAGTGTCTATACAAACCTCCAAGTATGAATGGTAAGAACAATCCACCCACACATACAAGGCCTGGGCAGAATCAGTGCCTGTACAAGAGATAGCAGAGGGACGCAACAAAGCCATTGATACACTAAGATTTTAACAACATGTATTCACCGGAAATCTTAGTAGAATCAGAAAACAGTTGAAACTGGCAGGGATTTGTGTACCCTATTAATAGGTGAATACACGCTATCTGCAATTAGAGCTGAAGGGGCTGGGATGGTCTGCACCCTACCACTCCTCAACATAAACCAATTAAAGCTTCTTTCAGAATAGACCTCCAAACTGACTAAGAGCTTCTGGGAACAGAATCCAAATTAACCAGGACAAGCGAAAAGATCATACAGATGAAATGGCCTGAACAAAATGTAGTATTTCACAAGAATAACAGAAGAGGGAGCTCAAGAGTCACAAAGTTAGAAAATCTGTAAAACCATGCCTTCCCCATACCTTTAGAAGTTAAGATAATTAGTTTCAGGTAAAAATGAGCATCAGAAAATGACTTAGTTAAATATCACTCAGAATTAATATATGAG
>NW_021893839.1:0-628 GCF_006229205.1 Suricata suricatta
GTGACAATTTTTGCATCGTAATGTCATACAGCCTCTAGTTTTCTGTGTCTTGTGAAACACAATTTTAAATTCAAAAGTATGACTACAGGCAAAAATAGTAACAACCAAACGACAAACAACTCTAAGTACTTCTGAGGCCCTGAGAAGCTTATTACAGGCTTAAGGTCCCAAAGCTCCTAAGAGCTGGAGTAAGACCCATGAGGCAAACAAGCCCGGCTTCAGTCCGTGCTCTTAACTGCCACTCCCAAGTCAGCCTCTGAACTTGAGAAAGTAAACTCCAGCCTAGACGCTGCATTTAAAAGCACCTTCTGCTGGAATGTGATTCAAAAAACACCAGAGAATATATATTATGCATAAAAGCAAAGCCGTATCTTTGGGGAGTCCGCCAATCCAGGGCCACGTGCGTACCCACATGATCTCTACCTCCATGGGATAACTACCAGGGACGGAAATAAACATGTCATAAATGCTACTTTCTATATCAGCTCTGTCCAAAACCTTCCGTGCTGATGGAATGCTCTAGAATTCTGCGCTGGCCAGTACAAGTAGCCACTAGTCTCACAGGGCTATTGAGCACTTGAAATGTAGCAAATATGGCCGAGGGGCTTTGCTTTTCTATTTTCTGTGT
>NW_021893840.1:0-628 GCF_006229205.1 Suricata suricatta
AGATTTCAAGGAAAGAAAAAATTTGGCAGCATGTCATAGTGACTGCCTTACAAATACTTGAAATATGTTGTTTTTAACCTATGATCTTGGAGACTAATAAAAAGAGCAACTTCCCTTTTCAGAGGATTAGTTTTTTTTTTGTTTGTTTCTTTGTCTTTTTCTGTTTATTTTTTGGGGGGATGTTTTTTTGGCTTAAAAAACCTTTTTGTTATTTTTTGGGGGTGGGCATATGTATATATTCTACAGTTAAATTTTTTCAAAAGCATTTCCTATATGACAAATCATAGTACAAAATATTTTATATGCACAATTTTTTTAAACCTCACCACGACTCAATGGGATTTGTGCTATCAACGACCACCACTCTTCATTCTATTAATGAGGAAATCATATTTCAGAGATGCCAGTATTGGATTGGTAAGTTATGGAGCCAGGATTCTAGCCCAGGACTTCAGGACATCAGACCTGGACAACTCTCCACATTCCCATCACCAGTTTTCACCCTCTCTTCTTAATGGGGAAGATGGAGACCACATGGTTATTTGAAATTCTAATAGTTCATATGCTCAAATATTTGAGATTAGTGATGATTAATGGCATCTTTCAAGCCTCGACTCTTATGGAGACA
>NW_021893841.1:0-628 GCF_006229205.1 Suricata suricatta
GAAACTTATCTAACAGTAGTAGAAAAATTCATGAAAACATTTGAGAGGCTCAGAGGACACCTGGGAATGCTGAGAACTAGACTGGGAGGCTACATGGCCAGAGCAATGACCCAAAGACACTTTCCAGAATAGTGTAGAGGACGGCAGCACCTCTGCCACTACTGAGCACCGGGCTAGTGACTTGAAGGGCTCATACAGCGAACACAGGACTCCCAGTGGTGCCTCCAGATCTGTTGCCACTGTTGTCTCTGTTAGATTTCATTTGATATGGGTTCTGGTTCTCTCTCTCTCTCTCTTTTTTTCTCTCTCTCTCTCAATCAGGTAGCTGGCTCACAGTACATTTTGCTGGCCAGAACCTATGTCTTATGCAGCTTCAACTGCAATGGAGGCTGGGAAACTGAGTGTCAGGCATTTCCAGTTTTTATAGCGGAAGTGGCTGGCTTGGTGAATGGAGGATACCTCAGTCAATGAAGAAGGTTCCAGTGCTGACTGACAAAACCAGAGGCCTCAGTTCAGGAAAAGTAAGCATTTCTCTCTTTCTTTTTTCTCTGTGTTATTCTCCCCACAATAAGTAAAGGATTACTGAAATTATTTATTTGAGTAACATAATTTGTATAAATTATTTGAA
>NW_021893842.1:0-628 GCF_006229205.1 Suricata suricatta
CTCATATATTAATTCTGAGTGATATTTAACTAAGTCATTTTCTGATGCTCATTTTTACCTGAAACTAATTATCTTAACTTCTAAAGGTATGGGGAAGGCATGGTTTTACAGATTTTCTAACTTTGTGACTCTTGAGCTCCCTCTTCTGTTATTCTCATGAAATACTACATTTTGTTCAGGCCATTTTATCTGTATTATCTCTTCCCTTGACCTGGTTAATTTGGATTCTATTCCCGGCAGCTCTTAGTCAGTTTGGAGGTCTATTCTGAAAGAAGCTTTAATTGGTTTATGTTGAAAAGTGGTAGGGTGCAGACCATCCCAGCCCCTTCAGCTCTAATTGCAGATAGCGTGTATTCACCTATTAATAGGGTACACAAATCCCTGCCAGTTTCAACTGTTTTCTGATTCTACTAAGATTTCCGGTGAATGCATGTTGTTAAAATCTTAGTGTATCAATGGCTTTGTTGCGTCCCTCTGCTATCTCTTGTACAGGCACTGATTCTGCCCAGGCCTTGTATGTGTGGGTGGATTGTTCTTACCATTCATACTTGGAGGTTTGTATAGACACTTTATAAACTGGCTCATGTTTTACTTCATATTATGTTGTCCAGAGATTTTTGGTTTTATT
>NW_021893843.1:0-628 GCF_006229205.1 Suricata suricatta
ACAAAGAACAAGACATGGCGGCGGCGGCGGCGTTGTTAATTTTTTTTAACATTTTATTTATTTTTGAGACAGAGACTGAGCATGAATGGGGGAGGGGCAGAGAGAGAGAGACACAGAATCTGAAGCAGGCTCCAGGCTCTGAGCTGTCAGCACAGAGCCCAACGTGGGGCTCGAACCCACCAACTATGAGATCATGACCTGAGTTGAAGTTGGATGCTTAACCAACCAATAGCTTTTACCTTGGTGGAGTTTGTGCCTATAGACCAGGCATTCTCAGGAGAGAGGATGGAGGGAAATAAGAGGTAATATCACCTATAAGGGGGTGAAAATTGGTTCTTGGCAGAGAGAAAAAAAATTCTGTTTTTAAACCTATAAAGCACAGATATACAAGCAGTAAATAAACAGATACACACTATCTATGTGGTGTTAAATTTTTATGGGAGGGTATAGTGCTTCTGAACAAAATGCCTAGAAAGGTTCTGTGGGGGAAGTGATATTAAAAATGGGTCCAGGGGAATCTAGGTGGTTCAATCAGTTAAGTGTCTGACTTGAGCTCAGACACTGATCTCACGGTTTTGTGGGTTCGAGCCCTGTGTCAAGCTCTGTGCTGACAGCTCACAGCCTGGAG
>NW_021893844.1:0-628 GCF_006229205.1 Suricata suricatta
AGGAGGAGAGAAGGAGGAGGAGGAGGAGGAGGAAGAGGAGGAGGAGGAGGAGGAGGTGAGGACGAAATCTGGACCCCAACAGGCACAAAGAAACGACCAGAGGAGGGCCCAGGCAGGGAGCATCGTCTGCAAGCCAAGACCAGCCTCTGGAAACATCAACCCTGCAAGCACCCTGATCCCAGACTTCCTGCTTCCAGAAAGGGGAGAAAACATATTTGTGGGGCATTCCGTTGCCCTCGCAGACTCCCTCGCCGGCACTGCTGTCTTCGTGTGGCTCCTCCCGTTCCAGGCCTTCAATGAAAGCGGCTCTTTGCAGAGGGCCTCTACCCCTCCCCTGCTGCGGGTCCCAGAACGGGAGCTCTGACTTCCCCGTTTGTGTTTTCATTCTTGGAGGGGCTACAACACCCTCGGGTCTGGGGAGAGACGCTCAGGGCAGGGGGCCGGGGGGCCGGGAACAGACGGGTCCTTCTGAAGCCCGCACACCCTTCCCGCCCCACCGCTGAGCCGTGCATCCGGCCAGCGGCCCGTCCACCTGCCCTGGGCTCCGCCAAGGCCAGGTCAGCAAATCTCCACGCTCCCTCTTCCCCCGCTGCAGCCCCCAGCCCCCCTCCCCCCTCTGTCGCCTTCC
>NW_021893845.1:0-628 GCF_006229205.1 Suricata suricatta
TTATTTCACTTAGCATGACACCCTCGAGGTCCATCCACTTTGCTACAAATGGCCAGATTTCATTCTTCCTCATTGCCATATAGTACTCCATTGTATATATACATGCATATATATACTGTCCCATGTGCGCCAATGTTCCAGCAGCACTTTCTACAATAGTCAAATCATAGAAAGAGCCTAAATGTCCATCACCTGATGAATGGATCAAGAAGATGTGGTATATATATACATATTCTTTTCAAGGGCACATGGGACAGTCTCAAAAAATAGATCACAACCTAGGTCACAAATCAGGCCTCAACAAGAACAAAGAGATTGAGATCATATTATGCATCATTTCTTTTTTTTATAATAGTTTATTGTCAAATTGGTTTCCGTATAACACCCAGTGCTTCTCCCCACAAGTGGCCCCCACCATGACCATCACCCCCTCCCTCCCTCCCCCTCCCCTTTCAGTCTGTGGTTCGTCTTCAGTATTCAGTAGTCTCCCTTGATCTGTGTCCCTCACTCTCCCTCGCTCTCTTCCCCCTTCCTCTCCATATGGTCCCCTGCCAGGTCTCTCCTGGTAGACCTATGAATGCAAACATATGGTATCTATCCTTCTCTGCCTGACTTATTTCGCTTAGCA
>NW_021893846.1:0-1392 GCF_006229205.1 Suricata suricatta
TAATGGCTAATCCCATAGAACATTCCATGTGAAGGCACCAAGAGGTTTTCATTCATGGCCTTGGCAGAGAGAGGAGGATAGGGAGCCAGGGCATGGTCATCTGGATTAGGACTATCTGGTAGGGATGGGGATAATGATTGGGTTTTGTTAAGAGTTTGTATTAGGGATCCCTTTCAGGTTGGGTTATGGTATAGGGTGAGGGTTCAGAGTTAAGGTTAGGGTCGGGGTTAGGGTTGGGGTTGGGGTTTGGGTTAGGCTCAGAGTTTCAGGCTGGGGTTGCTGTTGGTTGCGTTATGGGTCAGGTTAGTGTTTATGGTTAGAGTTAGGGTTTAGAGCTTGGGTTTGGATTCGGTGTATGGTTTGGGCAGGGGTTCGGGTTAGGCATTAGGGCTGGGGTTCACATTTAGGGTTGGGGTTAAGGTTAGGGTTCGGTTTAAGATTAAGCTATTGTTTTGAATTGAGGTTGAGGTTAAGGTTAAGGGTTAGGGGTTAGGGATAGGGTAGGGCTTAGGGTTAGCATTCATATTAATGTTAAGGTTTGAGGTTAGGATTAGGTGTTAGGTTTAGGGTTCAGGTTATGGTTATTGTTAGGTTTACATTAGGTTGGAGCCCAGGAGGTTCCTGTGCTGAACCTCCAGAAGGACCATGGGTTACCCTCAGGGCTGTGTGTATGGTGCAATGAAGTGTGACATCTGCCTTAGGGTTTGGTTTCAAAGGCAGCATCTTTTGGGAGAGGCTAGAGCTGGGTCTTAGGTCACCCCTTTTGCATCTCCACCAGGGGATTGGTAATGGCTCTTTGGTGTTTTATGTTCCAAACCATTTAACCCGGCACCTCTTCTGGATCCCACATCCATTGTTTTCTTAGTCCTAGGAATTGGCTCCCTAAAAAGAGAGAGCTTTCTCTAGGATTAGGCTTTGTCCAGGGATGAAGCGACACCAGTCTTGTGCTCTCCCTTGAGGGCTGAAACTAGAGTCCATGTGCAGGTGCAGGTCAGGTGTAGGGTTATTGTTAGAGTTAGGGTTAGGGTTCAGTGTAAGGATAGGATTATGTTTATGGTTAGATCCCAGGAGGGTCTGGGCGCTGTTCACCCAGCACTGCAGTGTTCTCCCTGGAGGGCTGAATGGAAGTCGTATGGGAGAGTCCCTGTCAGGCTTCGTCTTAGAGTTCAAGGGCTAGCCTCCTCCGGGGGCCAGGCTACAGTTAAGCCTCAGGCCACCTCTTGTCCAGATTCATCTGTCCATGTAAATGGCATGTCGATATTCCGTGTTCCATGGGTCGGGCTCTGTGCTGACAGCTTAGAACCTGGAGCCTCCTTCAGATTCTGTGTCTCCCCCTCTCTCTGCCCCTCCGATGCTCATGCTCTCTCTGTCTCTGTCTCTGTCTCTGTCTCT
>NW_021893847.1:0-628 GCF_006229205.1 Suricata suricatta
CATCGGTTCCTTTTGTAACTAGTTAGGTATTTGCAAAATGGACAGTCAAAGCTTGTGAAGTAACCAGAATACTTAAAATCAAGATTTTCTTCAGAAACACACAAACAACAAGTATTGGTGAGGATGTGGAGAAAAAGGAAACTGTCGGGGTCCGCCAAGTTTTCTTGGCCCCAGCCGTCGTGTTACAATTGGTGCCCAATGTGGTGCTCAGTAAAGGAACGTGCCCTGAGTGCCCTGATCGTAACTTGACAGCCGGGGCCACTCGTCCCAGGGGCCGCTCGTCCCGGCAATCAGCGGTACCTGTTTCGTCCGCCCCAACCGGCAGGGCGGAGAATCGTCCCGGGTCCTTCTCCTGAGGGAGGGAGAGAAAAGGGGGGCAGGAGAGGGAGACGCAGAGAGTAAAGACAGAACTCACGGTTCTCTGATCAGGCGAAAGAGAGCGTTTATTCAAAGAACTGTTCTTTATATAGTCTTCAGGGGGGGAAGACAAGGCAAGCTGACCTAGGCAGGCTACAGAGTCGAATGCATATCAAAGAAGCGCCCGACTTTGCCTCAGCAATCTTGGGGGATGGAGAACTAACACTGAATACGGGTTTGATCTTTTGTGTGCCTTGGCCACTCATGTCTA
>NW_021893848.1:0-628 GCF_006229205.1 Suricata suricatta
ATTAACCCTAGTTTCCCTCCCACATCCTTAGGGACACAGAATAAATCTAACCCCCTCCATCTATGCAGCCACCCACCCACTTTTTCGAAGTATTTCCCATAAATAGCATCCAAGCCTTCTCCAGCCTCTGTACTTTTACACCAGGAATGCTCTCACCACCCTGGTGTCTCTGGCAAGTCTCTTAGCACCTGTGAAGGCCAAGAGCCTGTCACTGCCTTCACAAAGATGTCCCTGACCACCACTTTCTATAAATGTATAGGGTCTTACCCCTCCTACCATTGCACTTGTAATACAGACTTGTAACCCCTTATCAAGTCTGATGATGGTCCTGAAGGCAGAAACTATGGCTGATTTGTCCAAAATCCCCAGGTGCCAGAATGAGCATTTCAGATGAGCAAGTGAAGGTAGGGTGGTCCTAGGACCCTGTGGAGCCATAAAGATTGCTGGAGAGGGCAACTGGGGGGCAAGAAGGCAGAGGACAGAGGTTCATAGATGCCAAGAGTTCTCCCCTTCCCTCCTTTCTCAGCTAGCTCAGTCTGAGAGTAAGACATGGTTCTAGACCCCAGGGGAAGGTCTAGCAGTAAGCCACTTTTACAGAGTCCTATGAGGTTTTCCTCAAACGTAGTTT
>NW_021893849.1:0-628 GCF_006229205.1 Suricata suricatta
GGAATGTTAGTCTAGCCAGCTGCTCTAGGCAGAGTGACCTTAGGTCAAAGAAGTTTGAGAAACACAGTGTGCCCCAGATCTGGCCTGACCCTCTGGGACTTCTCCATGTATCCTGGCAAAGTAAGGCCCCGAAATATCTGCGGGAAAGAAACCTATTTGGCCTTATTCAGCTCAGTGCTTCCCAACTTCCTGAAGAGTGAATTCTCGTTTCATTATCCACACATCAAATCCAAACCCTCCTAGGGACGTATTGCCCTGGACTGTTATTTGCAACTATCCTGGAGAAACGCTAGAGCTTTGGGTCTAAAGGTATGTATGATAATTTAGCACAAATCACGTGAAGACCAAAGTGGGTGAGCTCCTCTGGGGATCCCAAGATTCAAACCAGATTAGTACTTTTATCCAAAGACCTACAGGTATTTAGGGAGGACAGAAGGCAAAGGCCACTGGGACCTGACTGATGAAGACTCTGCTGAAACAGAAACATTGATGCCAAGAGTCCTCTCTGCTTCATTTTGGGGATGAGAGATGACCCCCACCCGCACCCCATCGCTCCCATATATGTAGAGAGCTCGTGGCAAGTTTCCAGTGGTGGCAATATTTTAAGTGATGTCCAATGCTGGTTTCA
>NW_021893850.1:0-628 GCF_006229205.1 Suricata suricatta
GGTGTCATTCTCCAACCATTCCTTTCCTGCCACTGCTCCTACTTGGCTTCGGTCACTGTGCCGCCCATTCTGTCACTTGACTGAGGGCTGCTGCGGAAAGGAAGCCGGATTCCCTGCAGCCGGTTGATGCCCCTTGAAGGCCAGGCCTGGGCGGGGCGGAGAGGCCCCGCAGGAGGCGGTAGGAGGCGGGCGAGCAGGCTAGGGACCCGCGGCAGTTCCGGCTCCCGCCGCGCGGTGGGGTCCCCGGCCGGCTGCGCACCCGCGCCCGCGGAGTTCTCGGCGCTTCCGCCGCTGGGGTGCCTCCGTCTGGGAAGGGGCCTGGCTTGGCCGGCAGGGTGCTTGGAACAGGCGGAGACCCTGGGGAGGGGGCCTTTGCTGGATGGCGTCCAGCTGGGGACGCGTGGGATGACCAGAGGCCTTTATATCTTGTCGCCTCGTGGAACACAGGAATTTCTGTGTATTTCCAAACTATTGCGATTCGCGTCCCCCCATGCCACCCTGGCCACATCTCCGGGTCATGTAGGGGCCTGAAGGCAGCAGTGAGTCGGTGCTTTGCCACTTAGCAGCCATGTGACCCTGGAGGAATGGCTGCACCATTCGGGGCCTGGGTGGCCTCATCTGGACAAAG
>NW_021893851.1:0-628 GCF_006229205.1 Suricata suricatta
TCCGGAAATGTTGAGCCTTCCTCATTCCAGCAGGGAATCGCAACTCACCCTGAAGATCTTGAGGAAATTCAACTTTCTTCAAGCCAGCAGGAGAGCTCAGCTCTGCCTCAACTACCTGTTGCTGCTGTAGAACCTTCTTCCCTCCAGCAAGAGGTCCCAGCTCATTATCCAAAGCCCAAGGAAGGGGTTGGGGCTACTGCAGTTCCTCAGGAGCACCCAGCTCAGCTTCCAGTGTCCTCTACAGATATTGTAGCTCAGCCTCCAGTACCTCATGAGGTGATATTCCCACCTCCAGGTCCAGGTGAAGCTCAGCATCCAGTGCTGTCCAACATCACAGTTAACCCTGTGGACCTAGAGGTTTTCGTAACTCCCCAGCCAACTAAGGAGCTTGAACATTCTTCAGTGCAGCAGGATGTCCCTGGTCAGTCTCCTGTTCCCCTTGAGCAGGTTGAATTTTCTCTAGCCCAGTCCAAGCCTCTTTCCCAGTCTCCAGAGTCCCCTGAAGATGGGTCTTTTCCAGGCCAACATGAGATCCTAGCTCAGATTCCAGACACCCCTAAGGATGTGGAACCTACTTTAGGTCAACAGGAGGCCCCAACCCAGTCTCTAGTCCCCCAGCTGGCCTCAG
>NW_021893852.1:0-628 GCF_006229205.1 Suricata suricatta
GGTGGTGGTGACGATGGAGATGGTGGTGGTGATGGAGATGGTGGTGATGATGGTGATGAGATGGTGATGATGACGTTGATGGAGATGATGATGATGGAGATAGAGATGGCGATGGTGATGAAGATGATGGTGATGATGGTGATGAGATGGTGATGATGATGTTGATGGAGATGATAATGGTGGTGATGATATGATGATGGAGATATAATGCTGTTGATATGGTGATGATGATGATGATGAAGATAGGATGCTGATGGTGGAGATGATGATGCTGATGGTGAAGGGGATAATGAAGATATGATGATGGTGGTGGTGACGGAGACGGTGGTGGTGACGGAGACGGTGGTGGTGGTGACGGAGACGGTGGTGGTGATGATGGAGATGGTGGTGGTGATGGAGATGGTGGTGGTGATGGAGACGGTGGTGGCGGTGGAGACGGTGGTGGTGACGGAGATGGTGGTGGTGACAGAGATGGTGGTGGTGATGGAGATGGTGATGATGATGATGGCGGCTTTTCCCATGGCGAGGGCTTACTGTGTGCCAGGCATAATTTAAACACTTCACATATATTGGCCTTCCTAATCTTTTCAGCAACCCAGAAACTAGACACTCCCTACCTTACAGGCCA
>NW_021893853.1:0-628 GCF_006229205.1 Suricata suricatta
GGAAACTAGGATCATATGGAACTGAACAATAGATATCTAAAACACACACACACACACACACACACACACACACACACACACACACGGGAGGGGGGAGAGAGAGAGAGAGAGAGAGAGAGAGAGAGAGGGAGAAGCGGGAGGAAATGGTTTGCCTAAGCCATCCTATTTTGAGAAAGGAAGTGGGGCTTTTGAGCAAAGACGTTTAAGGATTACATAAACAATAGAGTTGAAACTACTAACTCCAAACCCTCAACCAAGAAATTGAGTGTAGAAACATGTCTGACCAGTGATGAGCAAATCCTTCTCCAATACTCCTTTACATTTGTGGTTTTTTCCAAACATCCTCGTGTCATGTCAGTTTCAATCTAATTAGGCTGCGGTGTTTAGGTCTTTTAGGCTGAAGCTAATTGATTTGAATGTGGAAGGTGGTGTTACAACACTCGTCCTATATGACAGTCAATTCATCTCGTAAACGATGTCATATGCTTTCATTAAAAAAATGAGTCACATCAAACAATTGCGTTAAGACATAAGTGATGGTATTATAGGCTAACTTTCTATTTAGTAAACATATTTTAAGAGTGAGATAGGTACTTGGATCAAACTGTTTTTTGGACCATTTCAAAAT
>NW_021893854.1:0-628 GCF_006229205.1 Suricata suricatta
TTCCTTAATCTGCCATTGACATTAATGATCTGTAAAGCTGATTAAAATTCAAGGATCAGTGATATGTGGGTAAACCGCAAAAGTGACTTTTTAAGCTGAAATTCTCCAATTTTTTGTAGCAAATATGTATAATGGAGCTTTGATATCTACTTGTGGGCTTCTCATAAGTAAATATGAAATTAAGAGTGTCCTTGCTTTGTTTATGGAAAATTATTAAATATTTATTAAAATATAGTCACTGGAGCTATATTTCAATTGATTTATCCTAAAACCCAAAATTCAATGTACAATCAGAGGATTTTTATTCATTTGTTACAACTAAATATCAAAGTCTGATTAATGTTAGCTGGAGATGACAGAGTCCATTGTCAATATTTATACAGCTAATAATTTTTACTCATGCACACAGTCTGGCAAATATTAAGGGAAGTTGTTATTGGGCATATTCTCATTCTGGAAAGGATTTATGTAATTGTGGTAGAGAGAGATCTCAAGTCCAAGATTATTAGTTGTCATTCACTAACAGGTTTTTAATCTTTTCTATAAAAAGCAAATGAGATATAAATTAAAGTATTAATTTATGTTTGTTGTTCCAAAGACGCTTATGCAGGAATCACTGGGAAACAAT
>NW_021893855.1:0-628 GCF_006229205.1 Suricata suricatta
TTCAGCCCTAGCTCTCTGGGCAGTCCCCACCTGGGTGGACACACATGCACCTCAGCATCAAGGGACCTGGGCCAAGACCCAAGTCTGACAGCGGTTAAGGGCCATGCCTTTAGGTCTGAGCCTGAGGGACCTCAGGTGAGAGAACTTGGGATCTGCCCCATGGGTGCCTCCCCCGGCCTCTGATCATGCTGTGTGCTTGAAGGGGGGCTGAGGGTGGCATTAGTCCCCCAGGTGTCCCTCCCTGCTCAGGCGTGAGGACCTGAGCTGTCTGCCATGGCAGGGGGTTGCGCCCCAGCTGGGGTTTGCCGCCCATCCTTTTTAGGGGGGAGGATCAGCTAATGGTACAAGGGATTTGGGGTGTGGGGCTGTTTACACAGTGTGGGGGTGGACCTGTTACCTCTGCAGGTGTCCTGCTGCTAGAGCCCCTCTCCAGCATGAGGGGGAGCTGGAGATCCTGGGGGCTCCGTGTCAGCGAGATGGGTGCTGCTGTCACACTTGAGCCCCGGGGGCGACAGGAAGTATGTCTGGCCTGACGGGAATTCTGTCCGGTGGGAAAGGCCCTGGCATGTATGAATGGGCATTCAGAGAACAGATTTAGGCCAACTTCTTAGCCGAAGGCCTTGCCAGC
>NW_021893856.1:0-628 GCF_006229205.1 Suricata suricatta
CAGGCTGGGGGAGGGTCCGGGGGCCGCGGGGCAACCCCCGGAAGACCCTTCTCCTCCCTCAAGGGCCTTTGGGCCGGGACACGGAGAGACAGAAGGGACAGAGAGAAAGGTGAGGAGTAGGGAGACACCGCTGGGCAGAGAGGGGAGGAGAGGCCCCAAGGGGAACCAGGGCTGGAGGTCCGGAAGAGCTGGGCCCCCGCGTGGCAGCCCCCCGCAGCCCCTCGCACCCATGGCATGCGCGACTGACCTCTGTGCTTAGGTCGGCGGGCCCACTTGAGGCTCTACCAGCAACTAGAACCTCAGGCCTCAGATGGGTCCGCGCAGATGGCCTCACCCAACCCCCACCCCAACAGACGAGAACACAAGGACCCAAGAAAGCATCCCAGGACCCTGGCCAGCGAGATGGAGCAGGAGCCCAGAGTCAGACCCGGCGGCCCCCCAGGCCCCCAGGTGACGCGGGGGACCAGCCCATCTTCGCAGGGCCTCGGTTTCCTCGTCTGTGCACAGTGGGCCAGGATGGGCGCCTGAGGGCCTGTGAGCCTGTGAGTGAGACCCAGGCCTGCCCGCAGCTCCTCCTCGGGCAGCTGCCCTTCGGGCAGCTCACCCCTGGCCCAGCTGGCATCCGGAC
>NW_021893857.1:0-1392 GCF_006229205.1 Suricata suricatta
GGGTGATTCAGAGGGGAGGACCGGGGCTGGTTCTATGGAATCGTTTGGAAAGCTGTGACTTCAAGGAACTTTCTCCCAGATGCATTTGGAATTTAACACAAATTGTTGGCAGCTGCAGCCTTAAAAGCCTCAAAGGATTAAATTCTGCAGTGGATTTTACATCGTGAGTCAAAATCCTGCAAGGCTGGATCTTGATGTGCACATTTGTTGGACTCAGCAAATAGGACATTTGGACGAAAATAGGAGAGGAAAAGTGAATGCTCATATTAAGTGTATGGGGTTTTTAAAGTTTATTTATTTAGAGAGAGAGAGAGAGAGAGGGAGAGAGGGAGAGAGAGAGAGAACATGCCGAGGAGGGGCAGAGAAAGGGGCAGAGGATCCAAAGCAGGCTCTGTGCCAACAGCAGAGAGCCAAACGTGGGACTCGAACTCAACAGCCATAAGATCATGACCTGAGCTGAAGGTGGACACTTAACCAACTGAGCCACCCAGGCGCCCCTAGTGTATGTTTTTTCACAACCAATAAAGGACTGTTTGTTGATGCAAAGCTAGAAGGTGAGTTAGGAGGAGAGACATGTAGTAAAGAGGATGCTGGACGAGTAGCTAAAAGATCTACAAGATATGTGACCTCGCACAGGTCAGTTAAACTCTGTGAGCCTTAATTTCTTCACCCCAAAAATGGAGATGATACCCAGGGTTGTCATGTATGGTTGGGCATGTCGGACACTGCACAAGAGGACCTGGCTGAGGGGCAAGTGGGAACTGATGCCCAGCTGAGCTAGGCTTTGCCTCCACTCCCAAGAGGAAGGGACATCTTTGTCTCATTCCCTCAGAGGCACGTGAAGGCTCTCTGCCTGCATCCTCAGGTTATTGTGAGGATCAAGGCGTGAGGAGTAAGAAAGCAATTTCAAAACGACATGTTGTATAAATAAAAGATAGGATGCTATCTTGATGGCTGCAACGGTGATCTGCTTACATTTTGACCATTGCACTCAGCCAGGCCGACCAGACACCTGATATGCTAATCGAACGAAAATCACCACCCATCCACCGATGTTCATGCTGTAACACTTGGGGGAAGGCAGCCAGACTCCTTGCTTAGTCTCAGGAATAGAGACGCATAGGAGCTCAGTGCACCCCCGATCCCCGCCCCTTTGCAAGATGGCTGCAAGTGACTGGCTGTGGCTTCTAACGGTTTGTAAGACGTTGCAGCTAGCCCTCCGCACCTAGTAGGTCTGGGTACTGAGCAGCACACCCTCAGACGCTGAGCTTGCTGCGGCTCAGCTGGCCGGGTGAGAGTGAGGGGGGCAGAGAGGCACCAGAGAACCCAAAGGCTCCCCAGTCAGGCGGCAGTCCCCCGGAGGCTCGCCAGGCCTGGACTTCGTTTCTGGTG
>NW_021893858.1:0-628 GCF_006229205.1 Suricata suricatta
TTAAAAGGTTTTACTAGGCAAATACCTAATGCATTAGTTAAAATAAATATTCTTGCTTTCTTTCAGATTGACAAGGCCTGAGTTTGCACAAACCCCCAAATCGACTATTTTTGAATGAATTGCATGCTCAAAACACATAGCTCAAAGCTGTAAGCCCACAACCACTAGTTGATGTCTGAATATCTGATATGTTCCAAAATGGTACTCTGGGTTGAAATTGTGATTATAAGCATGTATTCTTTACAAACGTCAGTAGCAAAGAGTAGAGACCACAAAGGAGCTGAAGGCAAAGTTCTTTCCACGTTTTGAAAAAACGCATCTTTTTTTGTATGTTGATAATTTCTTCTCAAGTAGAGATGCTATTGAAATTGCATCATCTATAGATTTGTTCAGGTCTTCAAGGACAAACATTAATTGTGGGATTTTAGAAGTAATTGAATTTTTTTTCATAGTTTGGTTTTAAAGAATTTTATTTTAGCAAAGAAGGAAATGGATATGTTCAATTTACTGTCATGATGATTTGGGGTGATAATATTTATTAGTTCCCTTGTTCCCTTAGTAAGTTTGTGAACTTTTTGATTTAGATAACCAAATCCAAAATATAAAAAGTATATATATATATATATAT
>NW_021893859.1:0-628 GCF_006229205.1 Suricata suricatta
GGGGGGGGGGGGGGGGGGCACGCCCCGGCAAGCTCAGGCTCACGGCCACTCGACCCACAGGAGACCGTCCCGTGTGCCCTGACCCTCGGGCCCCGCGGCCAGGTACAAGGGGCGGGGGCGGAGGCCGGCTCTGGGGGGGCTCCCCACTCAACTCCCACCGTGCACACAAACCCGGGGCCCCTTGGGCCGGCAGGTGGGCCAGCGCGTGGCCGCCCCAGTCCTGCGGAGGCCCCACGGTGAGCGAGCAGCCCGGCCTGGGACGCGGTCCTCCGCCGGCTCTGGATGAAGCACACACCCCATCTTGGAAGCGTCACCCTAGTGTCGGTGACACTGGGGACCCGTGCTCGTCACGGACTCATGTTCATCTTTCTAGTAATTTAATTGTATTGTATCTGCAAGAGGACTGGCCGGCAGCAGCTGCAGTTTCTAAATCTCTTCCACCACGGAGAGTGGGGGAAAGCAGGGTCCCCGGCCCCCCGTCTGTCCCCCCGGGGGTGCCCGCCGCCCGGCGCACACGCACCCATGTCGCCGTTCTCCATGCCGCGGATGTCGGGGCGCAGGCGGCAGTCCGTGGGGGCCAGGGTCTTCTCCATGCCGCTCTGCAGCTCGTTGAGACTGACGGTGAAGC
>NW_021893860.1:0-628 GCF_006229205.1 Suricata suricatta
CTCTCTCTCTCTCTCTCTCTCTCTCTCTCTCAAAATAAATAAATAAACTTTAAAATTTTTAAAAAGAAAGAAATCATTAAGAACCTCATTTGAGTTGATATTGTAGCTCTGTTACTCAAAGTTTTCTAAGACAAATTTATTTTCAAGATATTTTACTTGATCAAAATGCAATAGTAATGTGTAGGACAGCACTTCTTAGATGCAAAAGTGAATTACCTTATGGAACTATGCTTGGTTTCTTTTTTTATAATGTAAGTCAAAAATCCACCTCGTTATTGAAAAATGATGAGTTACAATTTCCACAATCACCTTTTCCCTTGGTACTTTGGGTCCAACACTCTTTGTGACAGAGGACTCAATAGTAAATATAAGGAAGTAAGGAAGTCTCATTTTATTTCTTTCAAAACAAGCATTATTTAAAAGCTAAAAAGTTGTTGGCAGCACATTCAAACTGCAACTGGTAAATTATCAGGGTGAAGAAGTCTCTGGGTAAAAAAGCATATACTTACTGAGTAAAAATGTCATAGATTGGGCTCTACATAGTTTTTCTTTTTGAGCTTGCTATTAATGTTAAAGCAGATGAAAATAAAATGCTGATATGCTTATAGTTCAAAATTCACTGAAGTAA
>NW_021893861.1:0-628 GCF_006229205.1 Suricata suricatta
TTTTTTTTACTATTGTAAATAGTTTCTTGGACATTATATTCTGTACTAACTAGTTATCCTTCATATATATAAAAGCTATTAGTTCTTTGTAATAAGTTGATATTTTATTCTCTCTGTGTTGTGAGTTAATTTTGTCACAGATTCTCTATGCATTTTAGGTATACTAACACATCATCTGCAAATACTGTCTTACTTCTTCCTTTCTAATTCTTATGCTCCTCATTTATTTCTTTTGTATAATTACATTAGCTAACAATCTTGAGTAATTGCAAAGATTTCACAAGTGTGTGACTGAAAGGGGTCACAAGCATCCATGTTCTTCCTCACCACACTCTAGCATCACTGTGGCCTGTTGTCTATTTCTTAGTTGTGTCAATTCTTGGATGATATTTTGACATATATACATCCTTCCCTCTGGATAGAACTGTCTTCCATCCCATTAATTCATCTCATGAAGTCCTATTACAGCATTAGGTTTTAGTACGAATGTTAGTTCCTTAGAATAGCCTACCATGACTTACATTTGCCCATAATAAGGTCAAGAAAGCAGTTGGATAGAACAGAAGAAATCAAAGTCTCATCAGATTAAAGGACAATGAATGTAATGCTAACCAGGTGTTGATGATTC
>NW_021893862.1:0-628 GCF_006229205.1 Suricata suricatta
CCGTCCAGCCTCTCCTATTCCACTGTAGTCTCGCCTCTGCTGTGCTGGGAATACTTTCATTTCTGAGAGCATTTTCTAGGAGGCATTTGCAGGAAGAGAGTCTCTGTGTTATGTTTCTAGCACACTTCTGCGTTCCTGGAGGACTTGGCCGGATGGTCTGACCAAAGGACATTTCAGTCCAACAAATGTTTGCTGTGGCCTCCTGATGTTCCCGGCACCGGGTTCCACGCTGCCAGGCGGAGATGCATGGGACATGGTGTCTTGCTCCCCGATTAGTAAATCACCACTGACTGGAGCCGGGTCATGTGCCAGGGGCCTTGCAAATGTTATTCTTCCCCACCGCCTTCAAGTTCCAGGGGAGAAGTCGAAGGCTCAGAAAGGTTAAGTCATCAGCTCAAGGTCACACAGCTCCTGAGGGCTAGAACTGAGCTTTGGATACAGGGATGTTTGACAACAAACCCCACGTGCTTTCAAGTACCCGGAGCTACCTTTTTGCCAGGGAGCCAGGGTGGCCCGGAGTCAAAGATAGAGAGCCCTCAATACTATCCCCACAGCATAAACCCGCATACCGCAAGTCAAGGCCGAGTCAGACAGATGCCGACAGGGAAGTCTGACCGAGGAGGTGGGA
>NW_021893863.1:0-628 GCF_006229205.1 Suricata suricatta
GTGAATCCTAACTGACCACATGCTGATTTCCTTCTCATTTCAGCATACTCCTCTTTTTCTGTGCTGGGGGCAGATGCCCCGGGAGCTTAGCTGAGGGCGTGCCCAGCAGCTCGCAGTCCGGGAAAGGGGGATGACTGTGGCACTGCGGCGCGCCTCAGCTGACTTGTAAAATTTCCTGACAGCACACTTATTGCATGTTGTAAAACCCTCGGACATGTAGTTGGGGAAAGCTCTCACGGCCACAGCAACACCCTATATGCCCAAAAGTTCTTTCCAGCCAAGTCAGTGGCATCCGTGGTAATGTGAATTTGCTTCTCAGGGAAACTTGAAGTAAATGCCCGCAAAATCCAATGCACATTAAAGAACCACATGTCTTAAAAAACAGGCAATGTTGATACCAGTAACATTGTTCACTGTTATCAACATTACCTTCCCCGAGGGCTCTCTATAAGTGATTTTTCTAGCAACAGGAATTGGTTTGGATTTTCCTTTATTGTGATACTTAGAGGAATGATCTGTATATGCTGCCTCCATTTCCTTACTTTTCATTTGTGCTTCAAAACAGCACACTCCTATGTTTCACCTCTCCTCCCTCCCACTCCACTGAATTGGCTTCTCCAAGATCACC
>NW_021893864.1:0-628 GCF_006229205.1 Suricata suricatta
ACAGTTCAAACCTGTGTTTTCAAGGGTCAACTGTATACCTAAGCAACAATGTCAAAATATTAACATTCATTAATTTGGAATATGGATACACAGAGTTGGACAGCACTTCCATATTTATTGACTTTTGCCAAAAAAAGTCAAGATATTAAAGTAAAACTTTGCCTAAAACTTCATAAGAGAAAGAAAAAGAACTAGAAACTCTCAATTCCTTTCCCTCTTTTCCTACATTCGCTAGCTTTTACTGATCCATCACCAGTGTTTTACAAGAAAGAAGGCTGTTCTATTATTTTGCTATATCCTGTCATTCAGGACGCAAAAGCCTAATGCTGTTGTCATTCTTGAGCATGAGAGGGTTGCAAACACTAAAACAGCTTTTCACAATAACCCGCTGGCTGGGAAAGCTGATCAAACAAAGGAGGAAGAAAATTAACTCTGGTTTCTGGCCAAAACAATTTGCTTATGATAAACAAAATAGACAATTTCCAGTTCCCACCCCATAGCAGATTAAGACCACCTGTTGTTAATTCCCTTTGAATTATCTGAGAGTTCTTACTCCTTTACATTTCTCAGTTATGTCATTACTCTTTATTTTTATTTTAACCCATGCAGCAATATTTGTTCTTCTTTG
>NW_021893865.1:0-628 GCF_006229205.1 Suricata suricatta
CAAATCTCACAAGAACTTTGCTAATAAGCATCATTTAAATCATGTGTTCTACTAAGTTCTCTAAAATTACAGTTAAAGTGAAATTTAATAACTTTTGAAACATAATCTAAGGATGACAAATAGAATACATTGTATCTTAGGATACAATGATTTCATGTCCAAATGAATTTTTAACTTGTAAAAATATATATATACTTTTTACTAAAGTTTCCTGAAATATATCTCCACCAATCTCCTTAGTCTCCTCAACAAATCTCATTACTCCACTTTGGGTCTCTCCTTCACTTATCTGTTAATTATTTTCTCTCTGCTCTTTTTAATCTGTCATATGTGTCCATCCTCTCCCCATCGTCTAAAAATATATTTAAACATTTAAGCTTCTTATGATATTCTTACAAGGGAAAGGTTTATTTATTTTTTCATATTTTTGAAGGGTTTTAGAAGGATGAAATAAATACATATTTGCTCAGCCTAGTACCTTGAAACAGAGGCTTTGTGTATTTAACTTTTTCATTTATTTTTTTTTTATTTAACTTTTTCAAAGACAATGATTCAGTAATTATTTCAGGTATACTGGATACTTAGTAGCAGCAATGAATGGCTCCTATCCCTTAATTTCATTCTTTAT
>NW_021893866.1:0-628 GCF_006229205.1 Suricata suricatta
AATTTGACAATAAAATATTATGGGAAAAAAAATAAAATAATAAACAAAAAGAAAACAATTTTACTTTATCTCCCTCCAAGAAATGCTCAAAATGATGACATAGGAAGCTCTAGAACTCTCTTCCTCCCATGGACACATCAAACATGCAGCTACATAATAGGCAATTAACCCTTTAAAGAAACCTAGAAACTTACTGAATGACTTCTTCACAGTGGACATCAGCATGGGTAGGAGAGGCTGACATACATTCTCACTGTAAACTCCAACCCCGGCCCCAGGTTTTATGGCTGCCACACAAGGGATGGGTCCCCAGACTATCTGGTTCTGATAGTTAAGAGGCCTTTCATTCATGAGTTCCAAAGGACTGTGGCAAACTCAGGATTTCCTAACTGTTTTTCTCTTCAGGGCTCAGCTAAGAGGGAACAGACAATAATGCCTATCTCCCAGCCTTTTCCTGAAAGAGGACCATCTGCACACTTTAAATGTTACTGCCTACAGGTCAGACTTCTAATTTAGCATGAATATATGGTCCAGCTCTGATCCTCTCAGACAATGAAGAAACCAAGGGGCATCTCCCAATCGTCTCCTTGTATCACACTACAAGGCCCCAGTGTCTCCCTGAAAGGAG
>NW_021893867.1:0-628 GCF_006229205.1 Suricata suricatta
TTAATACCTCCCTTCCCTTACCAAAGCAGTTATTCCAAAATAAAGCCTGATTTTATTTCTTTTGTTTATTATTATTATTATTTTTTTGCCTCAGGGAAATTCTGCCCTAGGGAAAGCACTTTTAGGGAAATTCCAGGGATCAAAATCAGGCCATTTGAACTATGTCTTAATTGTTTACTTATTGGCAGTACTTAAGGATAAAAACTTTACTGTAAATCTTAAAGGGTCTAGACTTAGGTTTTATCCACACATGAACTGGCTTGGGGAAAAAAGATAATTGAATTCCTGAAACAGGTAGTGATGAACTAGTTACCCACCGGGTGCATTTTGCTGCGTTTTTTGCTGATTCTTCTGGAAGGCTAAAACAAGATATTTCTTTTTGGTGGTGGATTTTTCTGTCTTTCCAACAGAAGGGCTATGCAAACATGGTGTGTTTTGCCAAGAGATGTTTACTCTAAAGACTTGCCGATTCAAAAGCAGGATAATGTGTCTGGATCTGATGATAGGCAGTGGCAAATTCTTTATTTGGAGAAAGTATATGAACCAAAGAACATACAGTGCTGGAACTCACGGAGGAGAGTCACCTCCTTCTGCTCCACATCATGGTGTTCAAATAATAGCATGTACT
>NW_021893868.1:0-1392 GCF_006229205.1 Suricata suricatta
AGACTAAATTTTTTCATCTTTTTATTTATTTTTGAGAGAGCAAGAGACAGAGCATGAGCAGGGGAGGGGCTGAGAGGGAGGGAGACACAGAATCTGAAGCAGGCTCCAGGCTCTGAGCTGTCAGCACAGAGCTGGACGCAGGGCTGGAACTCATGGACCGCAAGAGCATGACCTGAGCTGAAGTCAGCCGCTTAGACTGAGCCACTCAGGCGCCCCCAGAACAGATTTTTAAAACAAAAATAAATGCACATGGACTAGTCATCATAGTAGATGATATTAAACACAGAACAAATCAATAAATTTAATGAATTAAAAATATTTTATGAGTGTGCTTTGATCAAAAGGGAATTAAATTGAAAACAATAATAGCACTATATCTGGAAAATGCCCAAATAATGGGAAATTAAACAAGAGACTTAAAATAGTTCATTTTTCAAAGAATATATTAAAAAATATTTTGAAGAGATAAAAATGAAATGCAATATATCAAAATTTGTGAGAAGCAGCTAAAACAGTACTTAGAGGACAATTTATAGCTTTGATGGCTAGAATAAAATATGAAAATAATACAGAAATTCAATGAAACTAGAATTTGTGGTCTTTGTGAAGACTGATAATATTGCTGAGCTCCAGCTAACCTAATCCTTAACAAACACACAAACAGGAATAGTAGTAGCAGGAATGAAAAATTGGCAAAAATATACAGGTGATTGGTAATCAGAAATCCCACATAGGAATACTGATATCAAGCAAATATAACTCAAAGAAAAACTGAACATGACAATAAATTTATAATAATTATTATTTAAAAAAATATTTATTTTGGGGAGAATGCAAGCAGGGGAGCAGCAGAGACAGGACAGAGGATCAGAAGCGGGCAATGGGCTGACAGGCAGACAGCACTGAGCCCGTGTGGGGCTTGAACTCACGCAGTGAGATCATGCCCTGAGTTGAAGTCAGACGCTCAACTGGCTGAGCTACTCAGATGCCCCATATAATAATTATGGTATTTGTTCACCAAAAACC
The DNA here is from genome assembly GCF_006229205.1 of Suricata suricatta. NCBI lineage: Eukaryota > Metazoa > Chordata > Mammalia > Carnivora > Herpestidae > Suricata > Suricata suricatta. Next base: position 1,027 of record NW_021893868.1, read on the forward strand.
GGGCAACCAATTTTATAAAATAAAAATTACAAGGAGATGCAAGGAGAGAGAAACAGGGCACCACAATAGTGGGAAACTTTAACAAACCACCTTGAGCATGAGAGGGAGGAACTGGACAGGACACGGTAAGGATATGGAAGATGTGAACACCGGAATTGAAAAGGTACCATATGTGCAGGGGCGCCTGGGTGACCAAGTGGGTTGAGACTCGACTTTGGCTCAGGTTTGATCTCCTTTGACTCAGGTTTGATCTCCTAGACCATGAACTGGGGCCCCTCATCGGGCTCCTTGTCAGCGCAGAGCTCACTCTAATTCTCTGTCCCCCTCTCTCTCGGCCTTCCCCTGCTCATGCTCTCTCTCTCTCTC
>NW_021893869.1:0-628 GCF_006229205.1 Suricata suricatta
ATTGGACCCAAGAGGGTCTGTTAGGGAAAGCTGGCCAGTCAATAGTTATTGACTCCAAGTCTGAAATTGTAAGAGAGTTTTTCTCTACTTTGGCAGACACTACATTCACAATGCCAGATTCCCAGTGTCTAAATAAAACTGGAAATTCTAAAAGACAAAAACAGGAACCCTGAGCCACTCAAATGTTCTTTCTTTAAAATTTTTTTTTCTTAATGTTTATTTATTTTTGAGAGAGACAGAGACAGAGCATGAGTAGAAGAGGAGCAGAGAGAGAAGGAGACACAGAACTCAAAGGAAGCTCCAGGCTCCACACTGTTACCACAGAGCCTGTTGTGGGATTCAAACTGTGAACTGTGAGATCATGACCTGAGCTGAAGTAGATGCTTAACTGACTGAGCCACCCGGTGCCCCACTAGGACCACTCTCTATTCTCTTTACACATCCAGTACAGAGTTGTATAGTTCTTATTTTAGGAAAGTGTTCCAAGAAGCAGAACATGAGATGATAATTCATGTGCAATTTGATTTATTAAGGATATTTTCTTGGGAAAAACTGGGTATGGAAAGCAAGACAGAAAAGGGAAAATCTTGCCATTGGCAACAAAATGGATGGAACTAGAGGGTATTAT
>NW_021893870.1:0-628 GCF_006229205.1 Suricata suricatta
AGTGCTAGATTAAGTTTCGCAGAACCTTCACAAAGTAGTGATTTGGGTTCAATTCTGCATTTGAAAAAGGATAATAGTTATGCCAGATTTAAAGCTGGGTTTGGGCTAGGGTCACCTATCTAGCTCATTCAATAATTTTCTTTTTTTCTTTGCCAATTAAGCCAATTCCTAAGTATACTTTGTATCTGAGTCTCGGTTTTCATTGAGAAATGAGATTTTATCTTTGCAGAGTGGGAAGGGAAAATATAAAGCAGCAGGTCCTGTCAAAAGGAAAGGTGAACTCAGTGTCAAATGATGGAGCTGCAAAATTAGAGAGCCAGGGGCTCTAATGAGGAGGCATAAAAGGGCCGAGAACAAAAGGCAGCAGGAAATGATGGAAGGGAAAGGAAGTCAAAAGGCCTCGGTTGATCTGATATGTTTCCTCTTAGAAATAGGAGACACTGAGTCAGTCTTGCAGCCAAGGAAAATCACTTATTTATTCACTGTATTATCTCAGTTTATTTATTGTAAAATCATAGAGCACGTGTGATTTTTAAACAACACCCACATCAAAGTGCAGTTGATAATCTTTTCCCCTTAATCCCTAATCAGTACGGATGCTCCCATTCTCACACAGACCCTTCGTGTC
>NW_021893871.1:0-628 GCF_006229205.1 Suricata suricatta
GGAGTTGCCTGCTGGGGAAATATCTTCGTGCTAAGTCAGCAATCCCAGACCAGAGGCATCTCGGAAGCCTGCTCTCAGGCCGCATGCGGAGCTCCAGGGTTTGCTTCTAGTCTTGCTTTCTAGCATTACTAGATGACCCCGTACCCTAAACTCAGTCCTCCATTCCCCATACATGTATTTCAGCCCTAGTCAGTTTTCAAGGCCCAGCTCAGATGTCACACCATCTCTGAAACTGCCTTTTTTATTTTTTTTTCACTTGCTCAATTTAGATGTAATAATCTGGGGCGCCTGGGTGGCTCAGTCGATTAAGCGTCTGGCTTGGCCTCAGGTCATGATCTCACAGTTAGTGGGTTTGAGCCCTACATCAGCCTCTGTGCTGACTGCTCAGAGCCTGGAGCCTCCTTTGGACTCTGTGTCTCCCTCTCTCTCTGACCCTCCCCTGTTCACTCTCTCTCTGTCTCTCAAAAATAAGTAAAAAACATTAAAAAAATTTTTTTACTATTAATTTTTTAAATTGTTTTTAATATAACACTATTTTTTAAACATATGCAGTCGTTTTCCATCATTTACAATACAGTAGTTACAATGACACTCCAAACAGAAAAGCAAAGTAAAAAATCAAAACCCC
>NW_021893872.1:0-628 GCF_006229205.1 Suricata suricatta
TATAGACAAATGCTATAGAGAAAAATGAAGCAATGAACAAAAAGATGGAAAAGTCTCATAAAGAAATTGAAAACTTAGCAAAGATAGGAGATTGGAGAAATATATCATTGTTTATAGAGAGAATATTCAAGGCAAGAAGAAGAACAAGTGTTAAGGAATAATAAAGGTGGCCAGTTTGTTGGAAAGAAATAATGGTAAGGAGCCCATCATGTTGGGAGATGTCATCAGAGAAGAAAGGGAAAACAAAATTAAGTGAAGTTTTATAAGCCATTTTAAATATATGATTGTAACACAATCTGGGAAATTATAAGGGAAAGGAGTGGAAGCAGAGAGATACATTCATAAGCCACTATAATGAAAATGGCTATGGCTTGGATTGTGTTGCCAGCACATGGAAGTGATTAGAAGTAGATAAGAAATAGAAGAATAGTAAGGGCCATGTTTTAAAATATGCAGGATGGGATGACAATATTTGTGTTTTTGGCTAGAGGCATGGATTTTCATCTATAGTAAAAGAGAATATAGAGTGTATGTGGATAAGTAATATGGGGACTTATAGATGTTCTATTATAATAAATTTTTCTTATTAAGATGGTAGCAGAATCACTATGAGTAAAGAAAGTCAACA
>NW_021893873.1:0-628 GCF_006229205.1 Suricata suricatta
GGAGCACCACAGGTGCTGCCCCCTGCCCTTCAGGGTCTTACCTGAGAAAAGAGATGTGAGAATTCTAGGTGATGAGCACATGCCCATGTTCGATGTTCGGGTTAACCGGCCAGGACCCTGCAGAGCCGGAGTCTACCCAGACTGCCCCTCACTTTTGCTGCCCCTGGTTCTCTGGCTTCCCTGCCCCGGAGGCTTTTGGCATGGCTCTCTGAAACCGGAGCTTCTGGGGCTGTTTGCCCTTCTGAATGGTGCTCTCAGAGGGAACTCACTTCAGAGCCTGGGAGTGTGTGTGGTCTGTTTGTTTGCCTTTGATGAAGGCAGTAAAGGTTATCAGTTTTTGTACTCTGCTTGGGACTGTAGGATCACAGGATTTTTAAAAACTACCTTGGGGCGCCTGGGTTAAGCCTCTGACTCGGGCTCAGGTCATCATCTCAAGGTTCATGAGTTCGAGCCCCGCATCGGGCTCTATGCTGACAGCTCAGAGCCTGGAGCCTGTTTCAGATTCTGTGTCTTCCTCTCTCTCCACCCCTCCCCTGCTCTCTCTCTTGAAAACACATAAACATTTTTTTAAAATTTAAGAAAAGAAAAAAGAAAACTACCTTGGTGGTCATATTTGTAAAACAGAATT
>NW_021893874.1:0-628 GCF_006229205.1 Suricata suricatta
GAGACACAGAACCGGAAGCAGGCTCCAGGCTCTGAGCTAGCTGCCAGCACAGAGCCTGAAGCGAGGCTCAAACCCACGAACGTGAGATCTGACCTGAGCCGAAGCCGGAGGTTTAACTGACTGAGCCACCCAGGCGCCCCTAATAAATTCTTGTCATCTACTGTATTTAGTGTAACTGGCAATAAGGCAGCAGAGGAAAGGGTCTATACCTGCAGGCAGCCTGACTTAGAATGAAGCAAAAAGTTCCTAAGCTTACTCTTGCCTGGAAAAGCAAAAGACTGTCCATAGGTGCTTTGAAGTGACAAAAATACAGTAGTGCCATTGTGGGCACCTTCCAACATTCTGAAGAGTCACTGATTTCTGCCAAACACTGCAGCCTGAGACCGAGCATCCAAGCATGGGAGATGATCACCCATAGTCCCGCAGCTTGAGAGAGAAGAACCTTTGATTCAGTTGCGATCATGTGATGTTCATCTTCCCATACTACTCGTATTGCAAGACATCGCTTGTTTATCAAGTAAATATTTATTAGAAATGTTTGCTCGTCTTGCAGAATGCTTGCAGAACAAGTCACTCGCAATCCAAGGTTTTACTGGACGTATATAGGCACACATTTTACAGAAGGCCA
>NW_021893875.1:0-628 GCF_006229205.1 Suricata suricatta
GGGTGAGGGGCGGGGCGGGAACAAGGAAGCTCAGGCTCCAGAATTCTTGCAGGAAGGGAGATGTGTCTGGTCACCTGAAGGCTCAGTGATGGCCACAGGCACCCTTTGCATACTGTTGTTCCTCCCGCAGCCTCGGCAAGGCCGGGGCTGAGCCCCAGGAGCCCAGTCAGAGTCCAGAGGATTCCCCTTGTAAGTGCACGTTGAGGCCTGTTGTTTTCTCCAAGCCGGAGACCTGCCCAGAGACAGGCCAGGCTGTGCCATCCGAGTGGCCATGCAGGTTTGATGTGATGGAGCGGCGTCCAGTCGGGATCTGGCGACGCCACCTCTGGGAACACTGGAAGGCGACTTCTCACGTTTGCAGAACAGTCAGCCACAGTGTTTGAAAAAGGATTCTCAGCCCTGCCCGTGCCAGGCTGTTCCATTGGCATATCTCGTTGTAACCTTGCCTGTGAGGTTTCTAGGAAAGGCTTCCCCGTCCTTCCCTGCTCTGCCCATCACACGAAAAGTCATCCTGTGGTACCGGCTGTCTAGGAGCTGAAATTTCTCCCGTTAGGTTTCCCAGGAGAGATTTCTAACCGGGTCACTCAAGCTGGTGAAGCTTACTGCCCAGCTCTCTCATGGCTCCTTC
>NW_021893876.1:0-628 GCF_006229205.1 Suricata suricatta
ATTATATTTTAATCCTTAAAGCTGGGTGACATCCCTACAGATGAGGAATTCAAGCTCAGAGATGTGGAGTGCTTTGCACAATTGAGCTTGGATGTATAGCGCTCCCAAATCTGTGTATATCTGGTCAGTGATGCTGGCCCCCATCCAGGACCTGTGACACTCTAGCTCTGCACTGGCCTAGTTGTGCATAGTGAAAGCTCCGTGCATCCCTCAGACTGATGTAAGACTGAAACATGGTAGTCAGGAAGGTGGGCCTGCCTGTGTGGTCATGGATACTTTGCCTCTAGGGATGTCAGTGGAAAGAAAAGAGAGCTAAGGCCAAACATTGTAGCCTTGGAAATGGGAATTAAGGCCTTGAACTTGGCTGTTCAATGTGTGGCCTGAGGGGAAGTTGTTAAAAGAAGATGGGAGCAGATAAATTATGATTTTGTTGAGGAGTAGCATTATTAACATTTCCCTAGCAGTTTTGTCTAGCTGAGTCAGGTGCATGGGAAATGTTTAATTTTACTTTGTGTGTTTTTTTCTGTGTCCCCTCCTGGCATGCCTCAGAGCCTCCTGCGTTTCTTTTCTCAATTTCATTCACTCTCTGGAAGCTCATTTTGTCCCCAGGCTCAGGGTATGTAAGTAG
>NW_021893877.1:0-628 GCF_006229205.1 Suricata suricatta
GGCTGAGCCCCCCAGGCGCCCCTCTAGATAAGTTTTAGAATCAGCTTTTAATTTCCGCACGCACGCACGCACATAGCCTGCCGTGGTTCTGATGTGGTTTGCATGAATTTCTGGATCTGGAGGAGGAGTACCGGAGGGTGTCTCTCTCCAGTCATTCAGAACTTCACCATTCGCGGGTCAGTCATGTGGCACGCTTGCTCCATAAGGGTTTTGCACACCTTTTATTAGATTTGTTTTTCAGTTTAGGTTTTACTTTTATACTTTTTATGGCTATTAGAAGTGGCATCTTTTAACTTCTTAAATCTCTGCTTACTGTTGGCATTTAGAAATACAACTTATCGCTGTGTATTTTAGGGCAGCGGCCTTGCTAACCCTTCTTATTCTCACAGCGTGCAGGTTCTTTTGGGCTGTCTATGTATATAATCATTTCTGGTCCTTAAAACCGGCATCTCTTTCCCCTGCCTGCTGTAATGCGTGACTCTTGGGTTCGACGGTGAATAGAAGTGGTGACTATAGTGCTCGTGTCTCGCCCTGATCCTCTGACCCATGAGGGTGGTTTCAACATTCCCTCATTACGTGGCATCATTAACGTGGGTTCCTGGTAGACCGGCGGTTCCCGAAGTTCAGC
>NW_021893878.1:0-628 GCF_006229205.1 Suricata suricatta
GCATACAGGGGCACCTGGGTGGTTCAGTCAGTTAAGCATCCAACTCTTTTGATTTCAGGCTCAGGTCATGATCTCATGATTGTGGGATCAAGCCTCACCTCAGGCGTTATGCTGACAGCAGCTTGGGATTCTCTCTCCCTGCCCCCCCCCACCATCTACCTCCCTCCTTCCCTCTCTCTCAAAATAAATAAATAAACTTTAAAAATATATACATACATACAAGGGATATACAGAGTGGTTTTAAGATCAAGTGCATCTCTGTTAGCTTAATTAACAGCAAAGGATACTGGTAACAAATACCAACCTGGCACTAAGTGCTTTACATACATTAACTATACATTCCCCATGAAGACCCTAAGCCCACAACAACCCCGTAAAGGTATCCCATCTTCTGTTTATTTTAGAGACAGAGGGAAAAGGGCAGAGGGGGAAAGAAGGACAGGCAGAGGGAGAATCTTAAGCAGGCTCCACACTCAGCAGAGTCGGACATGGGGCTGGATCCCATGACCCTGGGATCACGACCTGAGCCAAAATTAAGAGTCCGATGCTCAACCAGCTGAGCCATCCAGTAGCCCCAAAGCTATCCCATTTTAAAGAGGACAGTGAGGCACGGAGCAGACACATCATC
>NW_021893879.1:0-3155 GCF_006229205.1 Suricata suricatta
GAAAATAAGGTAAGTGCCTTCCACAGAGGGGAAGGTATAATTTAATCTGAATATGAGGAGAGAGGTTGGAGACTAAGCTTTAATTTTTGGAGTGTAGATGGCATCAGTGAAGATAGCTTAAAAAAATCAAGGTGTAATTTACACAATTGAAATGCTTTAATCTTAAGGATACAGCTCAATGAAAAAATAAAAGTCACATCACCTCATTGACTCAAGAAGCCAAGCAAATGACAGCCAGGATAATCACAAGGAAAATTCTAACCACCTAAATCATATTGAAATGCTTGAAAACCGAAGATTTAAAAAATCTTAAAAAGCAGCTGGAGAGGAGATAATATATCCTAGGTCAAACAAAGGTTAAGTGGAACAATAAATATTGATTCAAAGAAAGACGGAAAATGAGAAACAATAAAAAAACAAGGGAGACAAATGGAAAACACATTACTTGATGATGGACTTAAACCCAAATATAAATAATCACGTTTCATGTAAGTGGGATAAACACGTAATGAAACGGCAGAGTTCCGCAGGCAGACTAGTAAAAGAAAGAAAAGCAGGAGCCAGCTGCACCCTGCTTACAAGAGACACACAGGTGTATAATGATGACAGGTGGCAGGTAGAGGGTGAAGATGCTACACCTTGAAATCACTAGGCATCGGAAAGCTGGTGTGGCTCTATCAGTACCAGAAAGCGGAGACCTGCTGATAAAAAGCAAGACCAAGGATAAAGAGAAACACTCAATAACAATGAAATGATCGGTTCACCAAAAAGACTTATTGATTCTTACATGAAGCAAAACTGAGAAAATTAAAATAAGAAATAGAACAACCACAACCATGGTGATTTTCAAGGCCCCTTTGAGCAGATGATGAGACACTGAACGGAAGGCGGGGATACATAGGATACAGAAGATTTGGACCGTGGCTAGTAACTTATCAACTTGACCTAACTGGCACCTTTACGACCCTGAACCTACCTCTTGCAGAAAACACATTATTTTCAGGTGCACCTGAAAAATTCACCAAAACAGGGCCATCGAACAAGTCCCCCGAATTTTTAAAGGGCTAAAATAAATTTTCAGAATGTGTTCTGACAACAGAATTCAAGAACAAAAAAGTAGAAAATCTTCAGATACAGAGAAACTTCGGCATTACACGTCTTTATTCCCCACAAGTCGAAGTCAAACTATAATAGAAACTAGAAGATATTCCAACTAAAAGCAACTTAGCAGAAAATATATAGGTTTACATGCACATATTAGAAAAAGAAGAGAGGGTTAAAATTGGGACACTTTAAGAAGAATGTGACGTCCTGGATTTTAAGCGACAGACTTTTGTCTGCTGTGTTGAAACAGTTTTAAATGGCCAATATGGAAGACAGCGGCAACTCTTTTTTTTTTTTAATATTTTAAAAATATTTCTTATTTATTTTTGAGAGACACAGAGAGACAGCACAAGCAGGGGAGGGTCAGAGAGAGAGGGAGACACAGAATCTGAAGCAGGCTCCAGGCTCTGAGCTAGCTGTCAGCACAGAGCCCAACGTGGGGCTGAACCCACAGACGGTGAGATCCTGACCTGAGCCAAAGCCGACCAACTGAGGCACCCAGGCACCCCGACAGGGGCAACTTTATAGATAATGGTGAAGAAGGGATGTTGAAGACCCAAAGAGGCACCAATAGAAGGACAGATGTGAAGAACATCTTATACGAGTTGAAGGCACCATCGAAAAGACTCTGTGATGACGTGAGAGTGGGGTAAGGCAGTGGGAGGAATCAACGCTGACCACACGTTCCAGTGGGATGGGTGTCAGTTGACTTTATGGTGCACTGTGTGAGTGGTACCTGTATGACATACGAGTGGCAGTGGAAATATGAGTTTCAAGCTTGGGAGAGATGTGTTTTGGATGTGGATATTTGAGGAGATCAGCTCCGGGCAGGTCACCAAGATGCCTAGAGTTGATGAAGGAATTCTGAGGGATAAAGGAAGGATCAACTCCAGAGATTCTGCCATGAGTCAACCCTGGGTACATCAGCCCTGGAAAACACAAAGATGCTTGAGATTTTTCCAGGTATAATCATGGTGTAGGTATCAGGCTCAAGAACTTAAAACAACCATCTGAGAGTGTCAACACTCCTAAGATTGATGCGCTGTTTGTAGACACAGATTCAGCATGAAACAATCCCAATATAGAGAACGGGTAACAGGGACAGATGAATCCGGAAGATCTCAGCAGAGTCTTCTGAGTAATGACTTTTGGAAGTAATTATCTACAGTGTGGTGGCCATTGTCACTTTCATTTCACACCTAAAATGTTCTGGTTAGACACCACGTGGAAACACTCCCCAATCATTTCCCTTTGTCCAACACTTTTCATCATCACCGTAGCTTACCTTTCACCTTTTAGTGGACATTTCATTCAGATGAATTCACCAAACTCTCCAGTGCCCAATTTGAGCAATGAATACCCGGACATGAAGAAGAAAGAACCACACCGCTGACCTAAAACATCACTTACTGTATGAGCACAGAAGTGAGCTGTCTGTTCGAGGATCCCAAGCCAGGGAGCACTGAATAGGGGAGGAGGTTTGCATAAAGAATAACTTATGTCAGGAAATAAATGGTATTTCAACTAGAGAGAACTCCCTTCAGCAAAGACAAAACTGTGAAAGTCCAGGACTTGATTTAAATTGTCTTATAGAGCAACCAACTTTTATTTTCTAGTACTGTTAACGACACGACTCTTAAAGGAGTTTTATGATGTCAGTGACTAGATTCAAACCATGCCTTTATTAAGGAAATTTAGCTGCTCAAAAGTCAACAAGAAAGTAATTAATCCTTTCTTAGTAATCAGTGATTTCTTAGTAATACAAAGAAAATATCTGAAAGGGATGTTTTCAAAGTGGTTGAATCTGTCACTTGATCTCCAACAGTGGGACAGAGGGGCAAACCCTCAGCCAGGCTGGGTGAGGGTCCTTACCTGCTGCTCATATCATCCCTAGAACAGATATTGAGCCCTTCAATTACTCTTATATGCATAGGATATGCTTCTCAAGAGCCTGAGTATACCGTGTAATTTCAAGTTGGTTGGGATGCACCAGGAGAAAATATCTAAGGTTAAATCACAAAGGCCAGAAAGAAAGCCAGAGAGCAGGGCCC
>NW_021893880.1:0-1392 GCF_006229205.1 Suricata suricatta
TCTCTCTCTCTCTCTCTCTCAAAAAATAAATGAAACATTTAAAAAAATGAATGTGCTTTGCAAAATTATTTAAAGTAGGACGATTAAAAAAAATTAATGTCAAATGACAGAGGATAATTGGGTATTATTATGCATTTTATGACTGACTATTATAAGGTTTTTTAAATTATGTGTCTGTTTTAAGAACAAATACAAATTAAAAGTAAGAGGTTAATAAAGTGATTTTCCTTCCCTCCTGTTTTTAGAGCATTTACTTTAGGAAACTTGTAATTGCAAGTACTTTCTTCCTTCTTTGAGATAGGTTTAAATCCTTTTGAAAACTAGTAGAACTTTTGTCAGCTTTATGACCTAGAAATGTCTTTCTCAGGGACCTGAGAGCCATCTCTTTGAGATGTAAACATTGAGGGAGAGAGCACTGTATCTCCCAATTTCTGGGGGAGGCTGGGAGCCTGACTGCAGTAGGCACCTTGACACAAGTCGCAAAAGTACCTCCTGTCATCAGGATATAAGGAGTCAGTGGTGGGGGGTGCCTGGGTGGCTCACTTGGTTGAGCAGCAGACTTTGGCTCGGTTTGTGACCCTGTAGTTCATGAGTTTGAGCTTCTCCTAGGGTCTCTGCTGTTCAGCGTGGAGCTCACTTTGGTCTTCTATCCCCCTCTCTGCTCCTCTCCCACTCACTCTCCCTCCCTCTCTCTCTCTCACACACACAAATAAAAATAAACATTAAAAAAGATATAAGGAGTTAGTTTTTCCTTTTGCTAACACCCATTAGCTAACACAGATGGTCACCTCAACTACAAGGTAAAGATGAACTATGTGTAACAAATGGTGCCATGAAGTTCTCTTACTTGAGGCTGAGTTGGTATTTATCTTGAACACATGTTTGCAATTGGTTTTATCTGCTTGGCTGTAAAAAGGGTTGGGGATTCTTTCTGTCATTGCAATCTCTTAGCAGATGGCTTGTCATGTGCATTGCATTTTAGTTGAATGTTTATTCAATAACAAAAATGTCTTCCTTTTCTTATCTTTGTGGAAAGGATTTCTGTGGGGAAAGATTTTGTGTTTAATTATATTTCCACAACATATGTTAAGGTCTTAACAATGTAGAAAGTAGGTATGAAATGGTAAGTAGAAAATCCATACAAAATTATATATATATATCTCCCTATATTGTTCAATACAGAGCACATATAGTCTAAATATATGTTGAAGGACTAGAAAGATATATGCATATTTTTCAAAGGTAGTATTATGGGTGATTTTCATTTTTATCTTTTTTTTGTTTTCAGTAGTTTTCTGTAATTGTATGTGGTACCTGTAAGGGTAGGAGATAAATTATTTTTTAGAGTTTTACTTACTGAAATTGAGAAGGAGAGAGAGAGAAGGTGAGAAG
>NW_021893881.1:0-628 GCF_006229205.1 Suricata suricatta
TGATAGCAATGATTGTACAAAGAGAATAAGAGAATGATGTGGAAAATGGAGAAGATGTGCTCCATCATTTCTGCTGATGAGATTTTCTAAAAGCTATTTTATTTCTTTGGCTAAATATATGACATCAACTTTGTTAATAATTACTTTTACCTTTAACTTAAAGTTGAAGTTTAAATTTTATAAGAAAATGATCTCTTGGGTAGCATCAGCTCTCTTTTTGCAAATGTGTGTATTATTTCAAAAATTTAAAATAGATTCTTAATAGTAGAGAACAAACTGATACCAGAGAGGAGGTCAGTGGGGAGATGGATGAACTAGCTGAAGGGATTAAGAGTACAGTTTTCATGATGAGCACTCAGTAATGTATAGAATTGCTAAATCACTATATAACATACCTGAAGCTCACATACCACTGTATGTTAATTATACTGGAATTAAAATTAAAAATAAATTAAGCAACCTTTTCAAAGTTACTTTATCCCAGCACTAGTTCATTATCCATTACCTTTTCATTATTAAAAATAGCTTCTATTTTTCTGCATAATTAACACCATATAATGGACTATTTTATTTAAATAATTCAGTTTTTATGATATAGTTTCATTTTATTTGTAATTTGGCTGAAAAA
>NW_021893882.1:0-628 GCF_006229205.1 Suricata suricatta
GATGGAATAGAATAGAGAACCCAGAACTGGGCCCACGAATGTACGGTCAATTAATTTTTGACAAAACAGGAGAGTATCCTATGGAAAAAGGACTGCCGCTTTAGCAGATGGTGCTGGGAGAACTGGACAGCCACATGCAGAAGAATGAAACTAGACCACTTCCTTACACCATACACAAAAATCAACTAAAAATGGCTGAAGGACCTGAATGTGAGACAGGAAACCATCAAAACCCTCGAGGAGAAAGTAGGAAACAACCATCTTGACCTCAACTGGTGGCTGGCTTCTTAACCAGGATCTCATCGGGGGAGGGGACAGTTTCTCTTGGTGCCTGCTGGGATTTGCACTGCTGCTGCCAAAGGCGAGGTGCTCAGCAGGAGGCGAAGTGCAGCCCTTACAGACTCCACCAGCCAACTCCCCGCACCCAGCCAGGATTGGCATCACGTTGAGGGAGGCATCAGTTTCTCTTGGCGCCCACCATGATTCGAGCTGCTGCTGCCAAAGGTTCCCGGCGTTGCCAGAAATGAGCTGCACCCTCCTACAGTGGGAGTGTGCTCCCCACCTCCACTGCTGCCAAATCCCTGCTGGGACTTGTAGGGGTGGGGGCTAGTTTTTCCCTGTTGGCACC
>NW_021893883.1:0-628 GCF_006229205.1 Suricata suricatta
AAACCATCGGCACAGCCAGGGCACTCAGCAGCGACCTTGGAGAATCCACTCAAGCGTTTCAATAGGATCCACCAAAAAAAAAAAAAAAAAAAAAAAAAAGTCAGGGGGCCTTAGCAGATTGCTGTCCAGAAATGGCCAGGACCCTAGCTGGTTTCAGGGTCTTCGATTGGGTGCATTTTGCCATTCTGGTTGACTCTCTGGAAGAACCCCTTGGCGTTGGGGGATGGGAAGTGAAGCACAAGGCTCCTCACGGTGGAGCAGGGAGAGCATCCAGCCGGTTCCTAACCACCCGCTCACACCTGCTCCCTGCCCCTCCTACACAGATGGGCTCCAGCTTGCAGAAGCACCGCCCCTACTGCGCGCTGCTGCTCTCTGTCAGAAGAAAACCAACCTCTTTGTCCTCCGGGCACAGGTGTCAGGAATAGCTAGACACGTGGGGACACCCAAAAATGGTTGTTTGGCTTTATTCTCCCTTCAGAAGCTCAAGGCCAACTTCAGAAGTATTTTAGAAGTACACATGCAGTGGAATAGCACCCGCCCCAAGAAAAAACTCTAAAAATTCGAAATGAAAATCTATAATAACATTCACGTGCTCCAGAACATGGGCCCTTGCTGGCATATACGAGTT
>NW_021893884.1:0-628 GCF_006229205.1 Suricata suricatta
TATATAAAGGTCCCTACAGAGCTAATAAACTCTTCCACCATGTGAGGACATAGCAAGAAGTTTCCATCTATGAACAAGAAAGTGAGCTCTCAGCGGACATCAAATCTTCTGACACCTTGATCTTGGACCTTCTAGCTTTTAGAACTGTGAGACATATACAATTGTTATTTATAAGCCACCCAGTTTATGGTATTTTGCTGTAGGAGCTTGAATAGACTAAGACACAAACCCATCCTGTGGTTTATTCCCCCAGTTCTGGAATACTTAATTAGAAAAGACATACTCAGGAACTGATAGAATTTAACTCTAGCCTTTAAAAATACATATCTTGGTCTATTTGGATTGCCACAACAAACTCCCATAGACTGGGTGACTTAAATAACAGATATAGGTTTTCTTATGGTTCTGGCAGCTAGAGTTCTAAGATCTTCGTGCTAGCATGGGTGGGTTTGTTGAGGGCTCTCTCTTTGGTTGGAGATGGCTACCTTTTTGTTATGTTCTCGTGTGGCTTTTCCTAAGTGCGTTCGTGCAGAGGGAGAATGAGCAAGCAAGCTCTCTGATATCTTTTCTTATAAGGACACTAATACTGTCATGAAGGCTCCACCCTGTGACCCAATTAATCTAATCC
>NW_021893885.1:0-628 GCF_006229205.1 Suricata suricatta
GCAAATACGATACCAGTGGGCCGAAATAGTGATGCCCTCAGCTGAAGCAGCCAGAGCGCCCCCGGGCTTACTGATCGGCAGCTTCTTTCATTTAACCCAGTGACCCAGTGTACTGTACAAACATTAGCATTTTCTAAATGTGCCATAACATGAAAAACGTTGGGAAGCAGTGCAAGGAACTGGATTTTCCCTCCATATTATTTTCAAGCTTCAAACCAGAACATCCGTTTAGTTTAAATCCATGGCCTCCATCCGATACGCTGTTCTGCTCCCTGAGAGCATCTTTGTTTGACACAGAAAGATCCCACAATATATTGCTTAATTTGTTAACAATTTATTAAGTTGAGGGGCACCTGGGTGGCTCAGTCCGTTAGGCTTCAGGCTTCAGCTCAGGTCATGATCTCACCGTTTGTGGGTTCAAGCCCCGCGTCGGGCTCTGTGCTGACAGCTAGCTCAGAGCCTGGAGCCTGCTTCCAATTCTGTGTCTCCCTCTCTCTCTGACCCTCCCCTGCTTGCACTGTCTCTCTCTGTCTCTCAAAAATAAATTAAAAAAAAAAACACAAAAAACAACAATTTATTAAGTTGAAAATTGATGATTTTCAACTTAGTATCATTGGCCTGGGTGGCT
>NW_021893886.1:0-628 GCF_006229205.1 Suricata suricatta
TTCATCATAATGTTGTACATTAGATCCCCAGAATTTCTAAATGGAAGTTTTTACCCTTTCACCTGTATCTCCCCATTTCCCATGCATTCTTTCCCTGTCTTCCAGTCCCTGGTACCCATCATTCTATTTCTGTTTCTATAAGTTTGGCTTTTTAAGATTCTACATATGTGTGAGATCATACAGTATTTGTTCCTCTGTTCGACTTATTTCACTTAGCCTAATACCCTCAGGGTCCATCCATTCTATGGAAAATGGCAAAACATCCTTCTCATAGCTGGATAAGATTCCATTTTATGTTTATATACCATGTCTTTTTCATCCATTCATCCTTTATTAAGCATTTAGGTTGTTTCCATATCTTAAGTATTCTGGATAATGTTGCAATAAACATGAGTGTATATATATCTCTTCAATATTTTGTTTTCATTTCCTTTGAATGTATATCCCTAAGTGGAATTGCTAGATCATGGGGGTAGTTCTGTTTTTAATTTATTGAGGAACCTCCATACTGTGTCCCATAGTGGGTGTTTCATTTACATTTTCACCAAAAGCACACAAGGGTTTCCTTTTCTCAAGTGTTTTTGTCAACACTTCTTGTTGCCTGTCTTCTTAATGATAGCCATTTTAA
>NW_021893887.1:0-628 GCF_006229205.1 Suricata suricatta
CCATACCTAATTCTTATGTCCCTTCGGTTTTGATCAAAATTGAAATGAACTCATTTGGATAAGCGGGCTTTCCACATGGTCATTTACACAATGTACAAATATGTTAATAAACTTTTAAATTTTGTCAAACGGAAAAATATAAAATAACCCAACAGCCTCTGTGTTTTTATCGGCTAGTTATAAAAAGAGAACTTTGATTTTTATGTCTTATGTACTTGACACAAATTAAAATGATACAGCAGGAGTCCAGCATCTAAGTCTGGAGTTTTCCCCATCTTTCTCACCAATGTCCTCCTCCTCACACTGGCCCACTGGCTTCACTCAGCCTCTGATACCCCAAATCCAGTGTTTCTCAAACTTTAGAAATGTACTTATCCCTTTCAATGGAGAAAAGAAACTTCTTTGAGGATTTCTGGTATTGACTAATTCTTTTTATTACTATGTTTGTTAAATATCTATAAATGCAAAACTAAATATAAACTCCTTATGCTTAGAACTTATGCCTAGAATGTTAATTCTAAACAGGAGAAACCTAACGGAGGACCATAAGGAGGGGAAGGGGGAAATAGAGTTGGGGAGAGAGAGAGAAGCAAAACATGAGACTATTGAATACTGAAAATGAACCTAG
>NW_021893888.1:0-628 GCF_006229205.1 Suricata suricatta
TTTTTATTAATTTCTTGTTGATTGGTCCCAAATTTTTTATGCTTATGGAGATAATGTATAACTCATAAATGCCAGTATGATGAAGACATTAACCGTGGTAGGCAAATTCTAAGATGGTGCCTAGCATTTCTGCCCTGTGGTGTATATACCTTGTATAAGCCCCTCCCTTGAGTGCAGCAGGACCTAGAATATGCCGGCTGTCACTTGTACGACTAGACTAGGTTAAGTTAATGACAAAGGTAAAGAGATTTTGCAGGTGTAATTAAAGCCCTTAGTCAGTTTGATTTTGAGTTCATCAAAAGAGAGATTATCTTTGGTGGGCGGGATACAGTCAGGTGGACCCTATACAAGAGGGCTTCGGTTTTCCTGAGATCAGAGAGATTCTCTTGCTACTCTTGAAGAAGCAAGCTGCTATGAGTTCTACAACTACAAGAAAACGAACTCCACCAACAACTACTTGAACTTGGAAGAGAACCCCCACACTTCAGACATGACAGCAGTCTTGGTTGACTTCTTGACTGTGGACTTGTGAGATTTTGCTTAACTGTGTCTAGACTTCTGACCTACAGAAAATGTGAGATAATAAATGGGTGTTGTTCTAAATCACAGAGCTTATGGTAATTTGGTA
>NW_021893889.1:0-628 GCF_006229205.1 Suricata suricatta
TCTCTCTCTCTTTCTGCCCCTCTCCTATTCAGGCATGTGCATGCACTCTCTCACTGTCCCTCTCAAAATGAATAAACAAACATTTAAAAAATAAAATTAAACCTAAAGGAAATGAATGCTTTTTCTGTCAAAAATATTTTGACTTAATTAATCCTTCAAACCTAGCATCAGTGCAGCATTAGCTTTCTTTCCTGGTATCTGAGTAGGTATTCTCAGAATCGGATACCTTTAATATTTTCATGGAAGTTGAACTTTTGGCTTTTTGTCAATATGTCAAGGTACATTTTCTTCCCTTATACAGAGTACTGAGTAGTCAAAGATAATAAATTGAGCTCTTAAACTAATGGATTCTATGTAGGTTATACAGCCTTAATTTCATATTTGCAAATAGCATTAGGTAGGCAGGCCTTCTACCATAATACTCCAAGAGTTAAGATAGCAGAGGAGTTTAAAAAGAACATTAAAAATTTGTTTTAATGTTTTTTATTTAGTTGAGAGACAGAGAGAGACAGTGCGAGCAGGGGAGGGTCAGAGAGAAAGGGAGATACAGAATCTGAAGCAGGCTCCAGGCTCAGAGCTAGCTATCAGCACAGAGCCCGACGTGGGGCTCTAACCCACGAACCGTGAG
>NW_021893890.1:0-628 GCF_006229205.1 Suricata suricatta
TGATACGGGTTATTAAACTGAATGGAGTCGCTGAGATCCTTAAGTCTACTTTCATGATCCCAGAGTTTTCATTCCATCTTTTGTTCAGCTTAGTTATTTTCCATAACAGTGTTTTACATATCACGTATTTGTACCTCTTCTTCTTCCCTCCTTGTGGTCATTATATTCAGTCAATTTTGATCTTAGGTTATTATATTTTACATTTTGGCCTGATTAATTTTCAGCTTTTTTATTTCTACAGTAAGGGTCTCTCTTATATCTTCTATGCACAGTTAGTTTCTTTAGGATTGTTGCTTTAAAACCTAGGATAGACATATTACTTCTATCTGTTTCAATGAGATCCCTGGCCATGAATTTTTCTTGTTCTTTTTTTGGGGATGAATTCCTTTGTCTTGGCATTTTATCTTCTTGTGTGTGTTAGGAAAGTCTGTTACATTTCTGGTTCCTGAGAGTAGTGATTTTATGAAGAAGAGGTCATATTTCCAGGGCCTGGTGCTTCAGGAGGATTTTTCTGGTGTGCTGTAGGCACTCTGTTGCTGTGTTATGTCTCTGCTGTCCCTCAAGCCCATCCTCCACAGAGGTTCTCCTTGCCTGTAATGTGAAGTCTTTGGGCCTTGACCACAATGTG
>NW_021893891.1:0-1392 GCF_006229205.1 Suricata suricatta
TGTTATAGGCCGTGGTTAGGCAGTTATACAAACATTAACTATAATCCCAAATGACAGAAAGCAGAATCATTTTTCTGGATTTTGTAACTTATGTGTTATATGTCAGCTTTTCAAAATGTGTGGTTTGTTGTGATTCCTTTTCAAGGACAAATGAATACTCCTTGACCTCATTTGTATTTATAATTGTTTCTCTCTTGTAAAGAGAACGCTGAGCGTGGAAACACAAGGACTGTGTCGTCCCCTGCCATTGGGGCATGATGCCAGGCATTACTCTGACTGCCCAAACCCAGCGGCTCCCAGTGTCCTCCAGCGGTAGGGCCCCCAGGTGCCTTCTCCCCATTCGGGGTCCTTTCCTCGTGCCTCCCAAGAATGCTCAGCCTGCATCAGGACCTTTGCTGTTCTGACGCCTGCTCACCTCATGTCCAGCATCCCTTCCAGGTCCTGGTCTGGGGCCACTCTCCCCTTAACCAGTGGTCAATGCTCTTCCCTAAGACCAGGCAGACTTTTCCCGGGATCGATATGATCGCTCCCAGAAGGCTGCTGAGGACAGGGCTTCTGCAGTGAGACTCCAGCTGCTGAGCCCCTTCCCTTGGATGGGACCCCCCCCCTTGGAAATGAAACAAAATCAACCATTGTCCCCATCCCTACCCCCTCCTGCCTTGGGCACTGGGATGTAAATTGCTTTGGGTCAGATGTGCTAAATCGCTTTTTCCCAAATTACTTTCCTCGCAGTGACAGCCTTTGTTTCCTCGGTAAAATGGGAAAATTATAGTTGCTATCTTGCTGGATTCTGGAGCATTAATAACATAAGCCATGTGACGCCCTGGGCACCATGCCTGGCACACAGGGAGCACTCAAGAATTGTTAGTGGCAATTGTGTCACTTCTGTCACTATTCCCATTTATAAGAAATCTTCATATTATTGGTAATAATACTCATGTGCCATCAATGTCACCTAAATTATAGACGGAAGTATTTCACAATAGAGGATAAATAACAGGGTCCTGTGGAAAGCTGGGGGCTGCCCACTAATTTAAGCTCCATTTTGGTATAGCCACTAATCCCTTCCCAATTCAGTGTGATCCCCAGCTTATACGTCCCAGGGATACCATGAGAAACTTCCCAAAAATGCCGTTTTGATCCAGATATATTATGTCTACCGAAGGCCTCAGCTCTGTGCGTCCAATTTCCTTGTCAAAACAAGGAAATGAAACTAATCTTGCGTGATTGGCCTTCGCTGAACTCCCACTGACTTCAAATGATCACCTTCCCTCTCCAGGGGCTTATAAACCATGTACTTGAAAGTTCTTTCGAAATTCTTGCCATGGATCCAGCTCAGAGGTCTGTGGTTGGAGGAGATACTTCATCTTCCTCTTTTTACAGAAAGTGCTA
>NW_021893892.1:0-628 GCF_006229205.1 Suricata suricatta
CTTACAACTATTCATCATTTTCAAAATGTCAAAAAAATTGTCTGAGATAAAACCTTACGTAAGGTGCTCATTATTTAGCTGAGAAGATATTGTTCAATTTAAATAAATGTTCCATTGATTTAATTTCTCTTATATAACCTGTGGCAATTGTTTTAAATGAAGACAGCTTAATAGGTCACAAACTTTTATAAGCCTATTTAGAAAGAGGCAAAATTTAAATTACTACACTAAGATTGGCAAATGGAAAATGTTGATGCCCTTTTTTTCAGATGCTTTTGGAACCTTAGGATGATCTATTTTCTTTATAAGGAAAATCTATTTAATTAGCCTCATATTGGAAATAAATATGAAATAAAAAGAAAAATGAAGTCGAAATCTTTTATTTGACCTCTGAATCCCTTATATGTCAACCATCCAAATTCATTCCCAACTGGGCTCAGGTATATTTAAAATAAATAGGGCAAAAATTCATCATACGGTGAGTTCTCTGTCCTCTGAGGTACCACAGGAAGATCCAGACTCTAAGACTTACTTAGAACAAAGTCATTATTAAACAACTAACAACAGCTGGTTAACATCTTTTGTTTTTCTGGTATTAAAGAATAATACTAATACTAATACTAATACT
>NW_021893893.1:0-628 GCF_006229205.1 Suricata suricatta
TCCCCTGCCCCAGCCTCCGGCACAGCCCCTCTCAGACCCTCAGCACTTGCCCAGCCCCCTGCGAGCACCGGCACCGACCCCTCCTGCTCACCCCTCCCCCCTGCCCCCTGCTCTCCTCTGGCCCCACCCCTCAGTCACTCCTGGCCCCAGACTCCCAGGTGCCCCTTTTGGGCTCCTCCCCAGCAGGGGAGGGGGGTGCTGCCTGGCCTCTGCCATCCCCCAGGGCAGGCTCACTGCTGTTTGGCCTTCATACCCCCCTCCGGCGGGCCACCCTGCAGCAGGGGGCATGTGCTGGGGGCCCGAAACAGGGAGGTCGTGAAGGCGGCAATGATGAGCAGGTTCCCGGCCACCGCCAGGCCCAGCGTGGCCAGTGTGCCCACCAACCCCAGGGGGGGCTGCTGCGTGGCCAGCCAGGCACGGCGCGACCCCATATCAGCCAGCACGGCCTCCAGCTGGAAGTGGGTCCCCAGCACCGCGCAGACGTGGAACAGTTGGTGGCTGTGGCCTGGGCGGGGGGCGGGGGGGGGGGCGCAGGTCAGGGCACACGGCTGTTCCCAGGGCTGCCCAGTCTCACCCTGGGGCCCGAGGCAGGTCACCTCGTGCTCTGGGCCTGCTGCCCCCCCCCCCC
>NW_021893894.1:0-628 GCF_006229205.1 Suricata suricatta
AAGCAATGTCCGATGTCAAACAGGTTACTGCCTGTGTTCCCCTTTCAGATTTGATGGTTTCTTGTCTCACATTTAGGTCTTTCATCCATTTTGACTTTATTTTTGTGTATGGTATAAGAAAGTGGTCCAGTTTCATTCATTAGCATGGTGCTGTCCAGTTTTCTGAACACCATTTGTTGAAGAGAATTTAAGTTTTCCATTGGATTTTTAAAAATAGGTAGATTAGATTATTCATGCCAAAGCTCACAGTTATTTGCAGTTGAAAAAGATATGCCAACTTCTTAGCACCGAGCTGGAGGAAGAGGAGTTGTCGATAATAATGCTTAGTCTGTGTACAAAGCTTTAGTAGTACAGAAGTGACATCCATTTTGATAGGTTACCATGAGTTAAACAAAGGTTTTCGTCCTACCAGAAATAAAGTAAACCTTTATTTTACAATTACACTTTTGTTAACCTAATCTCTTGGTGATTAAACACATGCATCTCTGGAAGTTTAACATTTAAAAAACATTTAAGTCTATGTACTTATTTTGAGAGACAGAGAGTACAAGCAGAGGAGGGGCAGAGAGTAGGAGGGACAGACTCCCAAGCAGGATCCACACCATCAGCGCCCAGCCCAATGCAGGGC
>NW_021893895.1:0-628 GCF_006229205.1 Suricata suricatta
GTAGGGAGCAAATTGTGAGACTGAAATGAAACCAACACAGGAAAGGGCAGGAGGGGCCAATCAGAAGGGAGGAAGAACCGTGGGACATGCACACACACACACACACACACACACACACACACCCTACAGATTAAAGGAAAAGTGCAAAGTGGTCAGTGTTGTTTGTGTGTGTGTGCAAGAGAGGGAGAGAGACAGAGAGAGACAGAGAGCGACAGAGAGCGAGAGCGAGAGCGAGAGCGAGAGAGAGAGAGAGAGAGAGAGAGAGAGAGATCTTGAGATCTAGACCGGGTTAAGCTGGAAGAACAGGCAGAGTAAGACAAGAGACTTACTGGGTGGGGAATCCCAGAACAATCTGTTTACAAAAAGACAGACCTATGGAAATTCCACAAGTGACTTCAGAGATTCAAATCCGAAATAGAAAAGAACCCCAATACACACGCTGTGTGTTTTCACCAACTGCTGATGTTCCGCCTAGACTAGAGGAAATTCTCCGCGGCCTTGACTGACACTTTGAGATTTTAGATTTCAGGTTTCAGCAGACCTAAATGGTCTTCCACGTGGCCCCCAGCGCGGGGGGGCCGGGGGGTGGGCGGCCAGCGGCCGCGGTCCTGCCCGGCCCGGACCCCCA
>NW_021893896.1:0-628 GCF_006229205.1 Suricata suricatta
TGTCATCAGTCTCTCTTTCTTTTCCCTTTGTCTCTCCGGGGCTCTGAATGTCTCCCAAAATGTCTCCCTGTTTGGGATGCCCTCCCCCCGCCCCATCCCCAGCACCTCTAGGCCCAGCCCCTTTTTGTTAATTTCCCCAGTTCACACTCAGTCACTCAGGCATCTTTGAGGTTGTCTTCTTCCTGGAGGCTGTATGTTCTCCTCCCACTCTTGCAGATCAGAGAGTATTGTTGCTTCAATCCTTCTCAGTTTGATAGGTGCAGCTGGGTGAAGATTACAGAACTCCCTACTTCTCCCCATCTTGCCTCCTCTCTGGAAAAAAGTCTTTTCAAGTCTCCTGCCCAGTTTTACAACTTGGGTTGTTTATTTACTTACTTAATCTGATATAAAGTTGTGTAAGTTCTTTTTATACTTTGAATATTAACCCCTTACCAGATATGTGATTTGCAAACATGTTCAGTAGGTTGCCTTTTCGTTTTGTTGATGGTTTCCTTTGCTATGCAGAAGCTTTTTGCTTTGATGTAGTCCATTTCTTTACTTTAGCTTTTTTTGTTCTTGCCTGAGGAGACTGGTCCAAAAAAAATTGTACTTTTTTGAACTTACTACTAATTTTTTCCTTCCAGGAGAT
>NW_021893897.1:0-628 GCF_006229205.1 Suricata suricatta
ACTTGATTGCATATTCTGTTGTATAGTGCCCTAATTACTTAATGTGTGTGAATCTTTGATTCCCAGCATTTAGCTGGGCTTACATACATACTTTTCTTCAAACTCTGTGAGCCCAGTCAATTTATTGAAATGTCATATTGATGAGAAGTTGGAAATGTTATTGAGATTCTCCCTCCCTCTCTCTCTCTCTCTCTCTCTCTCTGGAAGAGAGAGTCCAATTTAATGCTGTTTGAATGGAATGGGGGAGAGTCCTGTTTCCTTTCTTTCTTCTTCTGGGTACTTCTGCTCCTTCACTATCTTCTTCTATTTTTCCTTCTTCAGAAAAGAAGAACAGGTAGTTATTCACCCGTGATATCAGGGAATCATTATTAGTCCAAGAAGTTGCTCTTTAATCCTTTAGGGAGTGCTTATGTTTGGGAGATTGTGCATATAAAACTCTCTAAATGATGTGGCTAGAACTCTCCTATGTACCCTGTTAGCAAGGAGAGGGCTTGTTTTTAGAGAGCTGCCAGTGAAGCATTTCAAAGGTAATTGGCAAACAATGTCTTAGAGACAATGGAAAAAAAATCATTGAATTTTCCTAGCCTGAGATTGGAATTCGTTCCCTCTCTGCAAGGCAACCCAATGG
>NW_021893898.1:0-628 GCF_006229205.1 Suricata suricatta
AGTTCTAGACTACTAGTTGGCTTCTCAGTGGGCTGTTTCTTATGAAACAAATACATTTTTCATAAAAATGCAAATACTGTTATTGACTTTCAGCTTAACAATATAAAATACATACTGACCCAGATAAAAGGAAAATAGGAACATTAATGTCCTTATCTTCCAGAAAGAAGAGAGACTTGGTAGTTCAGGGATTGCAAAAGTCACGTAGCCCAGTAGGTGAAATAAATGAGGGCACTTAGTACATTCTCAGTCTAAATGGGGCAGCAGTTTCTCAGCTCCAAAAGATTGTGGTCATGTACAAATAGAGACCTAGAGATTCCAATTTCCCAAGAAACGCTAGAATCTGGATTTTTATGAAAAATGTTTCAAATGTTGCCAACTACCTTAAAATATTAAAAAGTATTGGGGCATCTGGTTGGTTCAATCAGTTGTATGTCTGACTCTTGATCTCAATCAGGGTCATGAGTTCAAGCCCTAAGTTGGGCTCCGCCCTCGGCATGGAGCCTACTTAAAACCAAAACAAAACAAAAAAAATTAAAAAACATGTTAAAGGTCAAACAATGCCAGATCCAACCTGGGGTTTCCACTTTGTGACACTGTTACAGCAGAAAGCAAAAAACAAAACAAA
>NW_021893899.1:0-628 GCF_006229205.1 Suricata suricatta
AGATAGAGACCACAGGTGGGGGAGGGACAGAGAGAGAGAGGGAGAAGAGAATCCCAGGCAGCCTCCATGCTGACAGCATGGACATGAGGCTCGAACCCTTAAACTGTGAGATCATGACTTGAGCTGAAATCAAGAGTTGGATGCTTAACTGACTGAGCTATGCAGGCACCCCTCTAAATTCTGGATATTAATACTGTGTTGGTTATATGCACTGCAAATGTCTTTTCTCAGTCTGTTGCTTACTTTTAGATTCATTTTTGGTGAGGTTTTTTTTTTTTGTCATTGTACAGTTTAATATTTTAAGGTAGTCTTTAAAAATTTATTATTTTTTTTGGTAAAGTTTATCTGTTTTGAGAGAGAGCAAGGGAGAGTGCGAGCAAGGGAGGAGCAGAGAGAGAGGAGAGAGAATCCCAAGCAGGCTTTATACTCTCAGCATAGAGCCAAATGCGGGGCTCGAACCCACTAATTGTGAGTCATGATCTGAACTGAAATTAAGAGTCAGATGCTAATCAACTGAGCCTATTATAGTCTTATTTGTTCATTATTTTTCTTTTGCAAATGTACTTTAAACATTTTGAGAAATGCTTTCCCTGGGACATAAAGATATTAATCTACATTTCATTAAAAA
>NW_021893900.1:0-628 GCF_006229205.1 Suricata suricatta
TTCCTCCCTCCCTCCCTCCCTCCCTCCCTCCTTTCCTCCCTTCTTCCCTTCCTCTCTGCTTCCCTTCCATCCTTGAGGGAAAAAGAATTCCAAGCCGGCTCTATGCTGGCAGCGCAGAGCCCCACATTGGGCTCAATCTCGTGAACCCTGAGATCATGACCTGAGCCGAAATCGAAAGTCAGATGCTCAACTGAGCCACCCAGGCGCCCTGAATAATTATTCTTTAAATTATATCTTACCCATTCTTTTATGTGCCTCTCTATACAAGGGGAAAAAAAGTCTAAAAATGGATTTCTAAGGAGAGGATTGCAGTTACCACCACAGACCATGGGAAACATTTTGGAATAGGCAGTCCTTTTAGGCACCATGAGGTCTTCAACATACACAGGCGCCTGGTTTGTTTCAGTCTCTGGCTGAAGGTAGTGGCATCTTGTTTTGCTGAGGAAATGGGGAGAGGTGACCAGTTTGTTTGAGGTTACACTCTTTCTGGTAGGATTGGGAGTCTACAGACATCTTTTTAGGAGTCTTTCTGTAAGCCTCTGAAACAGATGATCGTGCCTACAGCTTTTCTTTTTGAACAATGTTCTTGTAGTTCTGAGTTATGTTTCACCAGCTTGGAGAATGATGC
>NW_021893901.1:0-628 GCF_006229205.1 Suricata suricatta
CCTTAATTGATTTGCTGCACTCCATCTAGACAGTTGGCAGGAGTGGGCACCTGACCCAGGCTGGGACGGTCACAATTTTAGTTCAGGATTTGTGGATTTAAGACAACAAATAATACAGTCTCTTTTCAGTGCCTAAAGTTACAAGATGTGAAGCGGGGAGCATTGGGTGGCCGTGTATCCCATACTCTGGACTTGAGAGTTAGCAGAAATTAAAAGAAGAAAGCAGATACAGAATGAGAGGCAGGATAATATTTAATCTCCCAGGTGGAGTTTTTCCTTATACTCCCCTTAGGTTTCACCAGTCACCTGAACATTTTTATAATAAATTAACCTTTTGCTATTGTAAATTCAAATTTAATTGCTGTCACTTGCAACCAGAAGAGTCATTTTTTCCTCTCCTGAGTTTAAAGCAAATTAAGAGTAAGACATCCAAGCAGATGGAGGAAACAGAATGTCAACTCGATTTTTCTTAAGCTGACTGGATAACCTGGCTTTCCATGGCCTTTAAAGGGGCCCACTTCGTTCCCACTACTTCTACCCCACCTCTCCTGCCCACTCGAGGGGATGGTGGACCTCACATTAACTGGCATAGTCTCTCACCTGGCTGGGGTGGAAGCATTGGAGCAAA
>NW_021893902.1:0-1392 GCF_006229205.1 Suricata suricatta
CTGACTTATTTCACTTAGCATAAAGCGAAATTCACTAGTTGCATCCATGTTGTTGCAAATAGCAAGATTTTATTCTTTTTTATGGCTGGGTAATATTCTATTGTTTATAAATGCCACATCTTCTTTATTCATTCAATTATCAATGGACACTTGGGTTGCTTCCATATCTTGGCTATTATAGATATTAAAAAAAATAAATATACATGGGGCACCTTGGTGACTTGGTTGGTTAAGTGTCCCACTCTTGACTTTGGCTCAGGTCATGATATCAGGGTTTGTGGGTTCAAGACCTGCATCGGGCTCCACACTGACAGCAGGGAGCATGCTTGGGATTCTCTCTCCCTCTCCCCTGCTTGCTCTCTCTCTCCCTCTGTCTCTCTCTCTCTCTTAAAACAAATAAACTTAAAAATAAATAAAAATAAATTAAAAATTTAAAAAACCCACCCAACCCTCAAGAAGAGTAAAATCAAATAATATTTTGAGAACAAAATACAGCTATAAGAAGTTAAAACTATAATTGCAGAAAGGCAAAATTAAAAAAAAGAATTGTACAATAGAATTGAGGCTGTATCCCAGAACGTAGAGTCAGATCTCAGATGAGAAGGAGAGAGAAAAAGAGTTAGAGGAAGAGATTAATAAGTACAACTGTGGATAAGAGTTTCAGAAAAAGAGAAGAGAGAAAATGGACGAGGAGATGAAAAATGAAGTAATTCAAGAAAATGAAAGAAGATCTAGAACAGAAGTGCTCCTGAGCGACCTGTGATGCAGGAGTTGAAAGGCCCACTGAGAACCCTGCAAAATGGATGAAAATAAGCCCTCATCTCACTTTAAAATTCCAGAACACAAGGGAAAAAGAGGATGTCTTACAAGCCTTCCCAGGAAATAAAAGAGGTTTAGGCAAAGGACCAAGAGTCTGAACGGCAAAGTACTTTTCCACAGAGACCCTAGAAATTGAAAGACATGCGTAGAAATGCCTTCAAAATTTCTGAATGAAAATAATTTCTAATTTAGAACTCTATATTTTTGTCACTATTAAGTGTGAGGGTAGAATAAAGGCATTCATAGACAGGCAAAAAATTACTTCCTTTGCTTTAGGAAGCTACTGGAGGATGTGCTCTGTGGAAATACAGTAATGAAGCAAAGAGGAAGAAATGGAATCCAGAAAACAATGGATCCAACATATCAGAGAGATCTTCAATGTAAGAGAAAGATCAAAAGAAAAACTATAGGTAGAGAGATCACATCTCAAGTAAACCTAAAGAGCATACATCTCTAGTAAAAGTCTTCTCAAAAAAGATGAACATGAAAGAACACTTTAGGTTTTTGGATATCTTGAGAGGATTTTGCCCCACAGGGAAAGAAAATGATGATAAAGAGTAGCACATGGAAAAC
>NW_021893903.1:0-628 GCF_006229205.1 Suricata suricatta
AAGAATTTTTTAAAAACATAAAAAAAGAGAAATTAGTTAGAAATTGCAAATGAACAGCTACAAGTCCAACTAGATAGAGAGACACATACACACACATATATACACATACATATACATGTATACACACATAGATATGTTTAGAGGGAGAGAGAGATTGAGACCTTGCCTAAACTGCCAAGGAAGAGAAAGCATAAAAGCTTCATAGCAGGCTCGTCTTAACTTGCCTCTTTGTCCTTTAAAAAAATTACAGTGATACAATAAGAGGTCATTGTGCTGTCTTTGCTTTCCAAGCTTTTGGAGTCACTATTTGTGCTCATGACTACAGCAATGAAAACGAGTCTTTTTTCCCCAAGACACAAGTAGCCTCAGTTCAAGGCTGTCCAGACTTCCTCACCAGTGACCTTAACACTGACCTTGACTTACTTATTCTAGGAAGAGCTCTTTCTGTTTAGTCCTTTTAGCTCATTTTTATGTGAATTTCTGTTCATTCATAGTGATCTGAGATCACTGAGACCAATTAATTAAGAAAAACTTCATGAATAATTAAATTACTAGTGTGCTGACTTTTCATTGTTTTAGTGTCTCTTTTCCTTCCAGTAGCCTCTCTGGAATCCTGTACACACACCTA
>NW_021893904.1:0-628 GCF_006229205.1 Suricata suricatta
GCGAGGCCTTGGGCATGTCTCACATCTCTGTGGGCCTGGATTTCTCCAGCTGCTGGGCTACAGGTCCTCTGAGGCTTGTTTTAGTTTGAATACCCTTTGATTTCGTGACTTTCCAAGTTGGAAGATGGTGCACTCTGAGCCTGTGCCCCACTTCCCCACCATGCAGTCAGTTCTGCCTATCCGCTTCCTCCTGGGGTCCCAACACAGTATGGCAAAAAGAAAGTACGAGGTGGTTTGGACTGGGAAGAACTGGAACACGGAAGGTGGTGGTATTTGCGACATTCCCAAGATTTGGAATGCCACCATTGCAGCAGGCCATGCTACCCCTGCTCTGTAGCTTCCTTTTCTTTTCCGTGTTCCTGGAAGAGCCCTCCTCTCCTAGCATTCTCTCCTAGCTCCTACCTGACTCCTTCTTCTAGGAAGTTGAATGAATGACCTCGGCTTTCAACTCTCAGTTCTTCACTTTGGAAAACTGACCCTGCAGTCTGAGACACCCCGGAATTTCAGCAAAAGCTGCAGTGGTGTCCAGGGTGGGTGTCCAAGATGGTAACTCCTTAGTCCTTCATGGAGCATTCCTGCAGGACCAGGACCATGGGCTCCATCTTGCATTTGTACATCCCACCACAGG
>NW_021893905.1:0-628 GCF_006229205.1 Suricata suricatta
CTAATATGTTTCAAAGAATCAATATCATGTAGACAATATTTTTAGAACATACTGCAAAAAAACCTAGCATGTTTACATTCAAGTACAGAGCACTTTCCAATAAAACTTTACACTGCATCCTAAATACTTCTCCCCCTATCTTTATCTCTGCACGCAGGTTACTCATCACCAAGCTTCCCTCAACTGCACCTTCTGATCCTGTCCCTGCCCGTCTTGGTCAGCGCTCGGACTGCTGGCTGGCATCTCTCTTAGGGAGAGCGGTCTTCTGGTAATCTGGTAAATGTGATTCTTTATCTTTGTAGACGTGGAATTAGAAGCAAATGTGGGGCGAGCTGGAGGAGTGGTGAAGGTGAAGGAAGATGAAGGGAGAGAGCAAGAGAGAGAGGAGAAAGAGAGAGAGATTCTTCCTTCGCTTCTATTTATGCATGATGCTTACACATGTTGCGCTTTTCTTTTATTGGCGGCAAAATCTACATCTCTTGGGAGGAGGAAGATTTGGAGACTTGCAGCTTTCTCCTTGACTTTGCATAAACGAGAGACTTTTGGATCGCTCTGAGGTTTTTCTGTGATGGGTGATAGGTATGCAGCTCAGAACACATTCCCACAGAGAACCTCCATAGGGTATCAG
>NW_021893906.1:0-628 GCF_006229205.1 Suricata suricatta
GGTGACAAGGTTGGGGGGGACATGGTCTCCAGGGAACACGCCCATGAGGATGGGAGCCATGCCAGGTTGATGTCCGGGGGATCCCCAAGATGCCCTAATGTCTATCACAGGCACCCCCATTCTAGAGACCGCGCCCTACTCAGCTTACCTGGTTGGAGACCTTCGAATGTGCAACATGTTCTCGTGCTGTTTCCGAGGCTGCCGTCTCAGGAAAGCCCCCCCGTGACAGCCCCTCCCCCCAGGCGGATCCGGGGCCAGCTCTCACCCCCAGCGCCTCTGGCCACGTGCCTGGAGGAACGTAGACGTAACCCCGGGAGCCCCAGCCTGGCCGGCCCAGCCTGACACCGCGTGGCCCGACTTCTGAGCCTCCGGACCCTCCCTGTGTGTGTGAGTGTGTGTGAGGGTGTGAGTGCTTGTGAGGATGGGACATGCGGAGAGTCCATCCAGAGCAGGAGCTGGTGGGCGGGTCACGCTCACACCCGAGGTCAAGGCTGGCTGGGAGGGACAGGTGAGCTGGGGCAGCCCTCCTGTCCCCACGGTCCATCCCGAGCCCTGCAGGTGTGTGTCACTGCATCCCAGGCGCAGGGCTGTGCACATCAGGTCTGTGTCCCATCAGGGAGCAGCAGGG
>NW_021893907.1:0-628 GCF_006229205.1 Suricata suricatta
GGAAAATGAATGCAGGCAGCGAAGGGGGAGCCCTGTCCCCCATTTCCTTTTCTCTGCAAGCCTCTGGAATGCTTTTTGAAGTCTGAAGGTGCTCTGTAGGAGGGGAGGGCTGACTTTGGCCGCCAGCAAGCCCAAATGTTCTGCTGCTTAACACGGGGCCACATGTGGCAGCTACAAATACATCACCAGGATGTGAAATCTACCTGCTTCAGTGGTGTTCTCCTTGCCCTCAATCTTTCCAAGCTTAAGGAACTGCAGGAGTAGATGAACTTGGGGGTAGGAGGGGAAAGTGGGGAGAGACGTCTTGTGATTTCAGTCCAGAATTTGTACTGTACAGTAAATCTTGGAAGCAGGTCTTGCTGTTTTAATTCCACACCATCCCATGAGTCCGCTATCTAGGGCTGCTTGAGGGCTGCATGTAACTCAGAGCCCAGGGGCACAGGGGCTCCGGAAAACCAGCCACTGGAATCTTCGGTGTTTAACACTAACATTAAGTCAGAAGGAAATGTATGTCAGAGCAGATTCCCCAGGGGTCCCTCAGGCTAAGCACCACCGTTATTTAAGGTACTCCAGAGTATAGGTTCCGTTATCCTGTGGACCAAGGGTTGTGAGTGTTGCCAGAAATGAC
>NW_021893908.1:0-628 GCF_006229205.1 Suricata suricatta
AGACCTCAAACTAGAAACAGATGGAGCAGCATTTGAAACCAGGCCCAGTGTTTCTGAGCTTACCTGTTGGAAAGTGTTGTCTTTCATTAATAAGTCGTTCAAATTTTTTATATTATTGTAGGAATACTTTTCCTACTTTAAGAAACTAATTCATGATATTCACATATCATTTAACATATTAAGGAAATTAGCACCATATTAAATGATCTATAATAAATTTTCCTTTGGTTTCTTGACTTTTTGTTCACATTTAACTGTTTGCATAATGGGCATTATTCAAGATAAATCAAAACTTTGGACATTATGATGTTTTATTAGTCTATAAGATTTCAGAAACTTCAATCATATATTTCTTAGCAGATATTTGTTCAGGTCTTCTTTAAAATGAATGTATCAATACTTTTTCCCCTTTTTGCTAAAATAACCAACAATATCCTATTTTTTTTTTAGTGAACACAAGGAACAATTTTCCATTCCTATTTTGGATGTGAATAGAAATCTATATTATATTAACCTTAATTTCTTCTTCTATTAAATGCTATTTTTTTAGTATTTGCAAAATTTTTAACAATTTTCATGTACTCTAGTAAACTGACCAGTATCTTATGAAACTCTAAAAAAAAAAAAA
>NW_021893909.1:0-628 GCF_006229205.1 Suricata suricatta
GGCTGGATTGTCTGCTGTCCACGGTCTTTAAAACCATTGTTTCTTGTACTGTGTGTGGATTTAATGGTTACTTCTGCCGCAAGGGTGTATCTGATCTGTGTTAGCCCACCTTGGCCGAAGGTGGACTCAGGAGCAATAGTATATGAATCTTTCCCAGGTTGTAAATTCTGGCACATTAAGGGGTCGGTAACTATTTGTCGACTTGGTGATGTTTTCAGTTCAAACTGCTTTCTAGTTGTCTTCAGACATCATCCCAGAAACAGAGTCTCTGAAGGAGGCCGGCAGGAGGCTTCAAGGTGCACTTGTCCTGTCCTCTGAGGAGCGCAGGGTATAGTGTGATGCTCAGTTCTGCCTTCTGTGGCGGACTTCCCAACAACACACTGAGGCGTCTGGTATAGAACACTTGCTTCCGTTCTTGCCTTGACTGTCCTCATCTGTGGGACGGGGGAGAAGACGGGAGGCAGCCTGGCGTGAGCTCTGGTGTGAAAAACCCCAGGCTCGAATGCTAGTTCCTCCGCTTGGAAGCTGTGTGACCTTAGGCAACGGACTTAGCCTCTCTGAATCTCTGTGAAACAGAGAGAAAAAAATGCCGCCTTGGAAGGATGGGCGAGGGTTTGAAAGAGGCAAT
>NW_021893910.1:0-628 GCF_006229205.1 Suricata suricatta
TGAGAGCGGAAGGAGAAAATACTGACTCCAGAAAGAATAGAACCTCAAGGATACCTGAGTGAGTAAGGGCGAACAGGGGAGATCTGAAAACAGGCCAGGCCTGGACAGGCAGGGGAGACAAGATCCCCAGCCCAACGTGGGGGAATGGCACAGAACCCAAGAGACAAAGGGAAGAGACAGGGGAGCGGACTCCCCTGCGAGAAGCGGTCAGGGCTGTGGCTGCACCAGGGGCGAGAAATTCGAACTTGGTTTTGGGAATGAACGGGACCATGGACCACATTTCCATGGCGCACCTAGCCCCCTGCATGGACTGCGCAAATCCCGGGTGCCCACAGGAAAAAATAGGGCCTACACCTATGCGACCCTGACAAGGAGTCAGTGGCGGGTGGAGGCCAGGGCACGCGCTTAGACTACAGGAGCTTCCAGCTCATTTCCAGCAGGGCACAGCGCCTTGTGCAACAGCTATCAGAAACCAAGAGAGACTCAGTTTTGTTTTTTGTTTTTTTTCCTTTCCCCCATTGCAATCACGATCCTGGCTGGGGGTGGGGACTCCGTTACTGAGTCTGTAAAGGTGCTCACTTCACTTCCTGCTGCTCATTTCGCCTCAGGCAGGGGCAGAGCCTCTGAG
>NW_021893911.1:0-628 GCF_006229205.1 Suricata suricatta
TTGTAACCTTTTAAAGATGGCTTTAGACATTGAAAACATGGAAGAGAAAGACGGCTGTGGATATCAGACCGCTGCGGAAGAGCGGGGAGCCCTTGCTCGGTTGGATGAATCAGGTCTCGTCCTGATGCAGCGGTTCCGCCGTGGCCTTACTGTGCAAAGGTAGGCAAATTTACCGTGAAGTAGAACAGAGAGCTCAGACATAGACCCGCACACGGAAGGATCCCTTGGGCACCTGGGTGGCTCAGTCGGTTCAACTTTCGACTTTGGTTCAGGTCATGATCCTGTGGTCCCTAAGTCTGAGCCCCCATCAGGCTTACTGCCGTCAGCCTGTCAGTGCAGAGCCCGGTTTGGGTCCTCTGTCCCCCTCTCTTTACCCCTACCCTGCTTGCACTCTCTCAAAAATAAAATAAACATTAAAAAACCCACTATTTTCTTTAATTGTGAAGAAAACTATATATCATGATGGACAGTGACCGACTGATGAGTAGAGACAGACAAGAAGAGCCCAGAAGGGCACATTCGGGATTCACGATGGTGGTTCTCCTAGGAGGACAGGTCAGGGGGCAGCAGTGAGTGGACCCCACACACGCCGTCACTGTTGAGGTCCTAGAGTCTGTTCTAGAAGGTG
>NW_021893912.1:0-628 GCF_006229205.1 Suricata suricatta
ATATAAGAAATTGCAATGCTGTTTTTTTCAAATAAGCAGGAAAATTACTTATTTGTGAAAAACGGATTTTAGAAAAATGACATTCAATTTGAGTATTCTGAAGTATATGAAATAATCAAGCACCTGTTTGGGCCCATATGCTTATTCTAGTCTCATAAAAATATACCAGCAAAGCTCTTTTGCAATTACAAAGAAATAATAGATCTCCCTGAATGGTTGACAAAATTTCTGTTTGGAAACAATAATCTGAGACTAGCAGGGAGAAGTTGGAAAGTGATTTTTCACCTGCTTCTCTTTCTTCTGATCATCATTTGACATTTCATTTAGAGGGGCAAGTACTTTCACATTGTTTTCTTTTTGTTTTTCCATTTAAATATTTATTTATTAAATTATCTGAGGGTTGGCTTTCATTAGGGGATCAGAAACAATGAGCAGAAACAAAGATGATCTGATTTATATAATGTTTCCAGTTTTTTTATTTCCTTATTAAATTTCACAAAAAGTATATTTATTAATGAGAACATTTTTATTCTAAAATTCTTTACCTTGGCCAATGTCAAAAACCTAGGCATTGCAATCTAAAAAATTTATCTAATTAGATTTTTAACTTTCAGAATATAATGATATT
>NW_021893913.1:0-1392 GCF_006229205.1 Suricata suricatta
AGAGAAGAGAAGAGAAGAGAAGAGAAGAGAGAAGAGAAGAGAAGGAAGGAAAAGAAGAGGAATCCAGAGGAGCAGAGGAAGAAACGCAGGGCAGGCAGGCAGGCGAAGAGGACGGCACTCCAGCGGCAGCATCCAAAAGGCCAGAGTGGGGACCCGTGCTTGCTTCCGCCGCTCCTCGGATGGTGACGGGGCCCCGCCGCGGCCGCAGCCCCCCCGCGCCCCGGCTCCGCAGGCCCGCAGCGCCGGAGCCCCGCAGGAATCATGCCCAGGTCCTTCCTGGTCAAGAAGGTCAAACTTGACACGTTCTCCTCGGCGGACCTCGAGAGCTCCTACGGGCGCGCCCGCAGCGACCTCGGAGTGCGACTGCACGAGAAAGGTGCGAGCTGGGCTGAGTCTGGGGGCAGCAAGGGGTCCCAGGCAATGCTGGAAGGGGAAGAAGACCAGATTGTGGGGATGGAAGGGTCAGGGGCCCCAGGAAATAGACCCGAGGGAAGCAAAACCAGAAGGAGACAGTGGCTGAAGCCGGACTGTGAAGGAGGGTGGGGAGAGGGGAGAGGGGAACGCAGAGGCAGGCCAGAACACGGCCAAGCCCCGGGCAGGGAGAGTGTCAGTGCAGGAGAGAAGGAGGGGAACAAAGGTCAGAAATAGGAAGTACCCCACACCTTGAGCATGTGAGGACATATACAGTCATATGGGCACTTGCTGACATGACTGGACCTGCCATGCATGCAAACCCACACCCAGAAACCTGGGCCTTCCTCAGTATCCTCCTCTCTTTTTTTGGCTATGGCTAGCAGAATGCTGTGAGTTCCAGAGAGTAGGCATGAGTCCAGTGGGGGGCCGCCACCTGTCAGGACTAAGGTACCAGCAGAGGACGCAGCAGTATTTCCCCTGCAACCAGGGCCAGGGAGGAGGATGTGAGCAGGAGGGTTGTAGGTAGGGAGGTCCGTAGTGCTGGAGTCAGTGGTGGGGGGGGGGGGAGGCCCTTTGTGTCAGGGTGCCCAAGTTCAAGGACAACTGTTAGCATGCAGGCAAGAGAGCTGGGGGGGCCAGCAGCATGGGGTGGCCGAACAAGTATGACCTGAGCCTGTGTGAGCATGAGCCTGTGTGTGAGCCTGTGTGCGCCCATGTGACCGTGTGCAGCCATGTGACTGTGTGCGCTTGTGTGTGACCCTGTATGAGTGTGTGCCTGTCTGTGTGCCACTACATGGGACCATGTGACTCTGAGGCTGCTGTGCACCCATGTGACTGGTGACCCCGGCTGAGAGTGTGTCCAGGGTGGCTGCATGTGTGACCCTGCATGAGGAGGTGGTTTGCCGGGATCTTCGAGCAACCCACCCTGTGAGGGCCCTCCAGGGGTGGCTGTGGCTGGGAGGCTGGGTATAACCCCGA
>NW_021893914.1:0-628 GCF_006229205.1 Suricata suricatta
CTGCAGCCCTGGCAGACCTCCTAGGAGCAGCCGTGTGGTCTGAGTGCAGGCCATCTCCGAGGATGAGGGGAGCACACTACAGTTTTGCGCAACTACAGCTTCAGCAGATGGACTGAGCGCAGGCATCGGGTCTGAATGTTGACACCACCTAACTAGAAGCCTTCAGCAGCGCCACGGTCTCTGTAATAGCACAGAGACCGAACCCTTCCTGGTGCACCTACAGCAGGCAAAAAGGGCCCTTACAACCGACTTGACTGAAGGCAAACATGGCTCAGCCACAACAGTGGGCTACACAGCCCACAAAGGAGATGCCACTGAAATGCCTGGTTCTGCTGCACGGGGAACACCGCACCGTAGCACCTCTTCGTAAGGCTGTTACTTGTAGCTGGCTTTTCTAATACATAATAAAAAGCAGAGTTAGACAAAATGAGGAGACAGAGGACTATGTCTCAAATGAAATAACAGGATAAAACCACAGCAAAAGAGCCAAATGAAACAGAAATAAGCAATATGCCTGATAAACAACTCAAAGTATTGGTCATAAGGATATTTACTGGACTTGAGAAAAGAGTGGAAGATCTCAGTGGAAACACAAAATATAGACAGAACCAGTCAGAGTGAAGAACTC
>NW_021893915.1:0-628 GCF_006229205.1 Suricata suricatta
AAAATAAAAACACTTAATTGTCCTTTTTATTATTGCTTTTGGCTAAAATAATTATGTTACTTAAGCTTTAAAAATGAAAAGGAAGAAATGACAATTTCTGCTGTGCTAGGCTTTTGCACACCAATGAAAGTGGTTTATTTCTCAACTTTGGAGCATCCCATAAATTAGTCATAATTTCTTCTTACCCCGTGGTTATAAATGGTTTATAATATCAAACCCTTAGATCAGCCTCCACCCGCAGTTACAATCAGTGTCATGCTATTACCTTGCCTTTTCTCTGAGAGGATTCTTTTTTTTTAAATTTTTAAATGTTTTTTTATTTATTTTTAAGAGACAGAGACAGCACAAGCAGGGGAGGGTCAGAGAGAGAAGGAAACACAGAATCTGAAGCAGACTCCAAGCTCTGAGCTAGCTGTCAGCACAGAGCCCAACACAGGGCTTGAACCCATGAACCATGAGATCATGACCTGAGCTGAAGCCTGACGCTTAACTGACTGAGCCACCCAGGCACCCTCTAAAAGGGGATTCTTATCAGTGCTTAGCCTACTGCTGTTTGTCCATGCTAATACAATGAATGTCATCCTCTTCTGATCCCGCTTATCTCTCTAGATGTTGCCCCATTTCTCAG
>NW_021893916.1:0-628 GCF_006229205.1 Suricata suricatta
TGGCTCAGTTGGTTAAGTGTCCAACTTTTGGTTTTGGCTCTGGTCATGATGTCATGGTTGTGAGATTGAGCCCCATGTGGGGCTCTGCATTAAGCATCGAGCCGGCTTAAGATTCTTGCCTTCCCTCTCCCTCCGACCCTCCCCAGCTTGCATGTGCTCATTCTCTATCTCACAAAATAAATTTTTAAAAACTTCATAAAAGTGTCAGAGAGAGAGAGAGAGATTAAGAAATTAGTAAATTGGGGCACCTGCATGGCTCTGTTGATTAAGCGCCCAACTTCAGTTCAGGTCATTATCTCATAATTCATGAGTTCAAGCCCTGCATTGGGTTTTGTGCAGACAGCTTAGAGCCTGGAGCCTGCTTCAGATTCTGTGTCTCCCTCTCTGTCTCTCTCTGCCCCTCCCCGGCTTGCACTCTGTCTCTCTCTGTCTCTCTCTCTCTCAAAAATAAACAAACACTAAAACACCCCTAAAATTAGTAAATACAAGGAATCAAAGATACAAATAGGGTTATGAATATATGGCTTCAATTAATTATTAGATTATTATTTGTATCAAATTTGGTGCATAACAATTATGTAGTTTTGAATGAGAACAAAATAGTTTCATATATTGATCCAAAAATTTT
>NW_021893917.1:0-628 GCF_006229205.1 Suricata suricatta
GTAAAAACATTTCATTTTACATATCATCATGAAATGCTCCTATGTTAACAATATACTCCTTTTTAAATGGCTATTTAATATTTTACTATATGATTACCATTTAGTCAACCATTACTCTTTTGTTCGATGTTCAAAAAAAGTTAAAAAAAATTTTTTTTTAATATTTATTTATTTTTGAGAGAGCCAGAGACAGAGAGACAGAGCACAAGCAGGGGAGGGGCAGAGAGAGAGACACACAGAATCCAAGCAAGCTCCAGGCTCTGAGCTGTCAGCACAGAGCCTGATGTGGGGCTTGAAGCCACACACCGTGAGATCATGACCTGAGCCGAAGTCAGACACTGAGCTGACTGAGCCACCTTAGTAAGTATTTTTATGCAAATTACAGCATATCCACTAAAATTATGTACAGAATTTATAACAAAACTATTTTATCGTGAAAGAAATCAGAATATAAAGTTATATAAACTACAATGTGTAAAACAGATTTTTCATTTAAAAAGTACCATGAATACTCTGGTTTCCCTTCAGAGTGAATATATCTTTCGCCTTTTAAAAAGTACCACAGAGGGGCACCTGGGTGGCTTAGTGGGTTGAGCATCTGACTCCAGATTTCAGCACAGGTCATGAT
>NW_021893918.1:0-628 GCF_006229205.1 Suricata suricatta
CACCTTCTAGAACAGACTCTAGGACCTCAACAGTGACGGCGTGTGTGGGGTCCACTCACTGCTGCCCCCTGACCTGTCCTCCTAGGAGAACCACCATCATGAATCCCGAATGTGCCCTTCTGGGCTCTTCTTGTCTGTCTCTACTCATCAGTCGGTCACTGTCCATCATGATATATAGTTTTCTTCACAATTAAAGAAAATAGTGGGTTTTTTAATGTTTATTTTATTTTTGAGAGAGTGCAAGCAGGGTAGGGGTAAAGAGAGGGGGACAGAGGACCCAAACCGGGCTCTGCACTGACAGGCTGACGGCAGTAAGCCTGATGGGGGCTCAGACTTAGGGACCACAGGATCATGACCTGAACCAAAGTCGAAAGTTGAACCGACTGAGCCACCCAGGTGCCCAAGGGATCCTTCCGTGTGCGGGTCTACGTCTGAGCTCTCTGTTCTACTTCACGGTAAATTTGCCTACCTTTGCACAGTAAGGCCACGGCGGAACCGCTGCATCAGGACGAGACCTGATTCATCCAACCGAGCAAGGGCTCCCCGCTCTTCCGCAGCGGTCTGATATCCACAGCCGTCTTTCTCTTCCATGTTTTCAATGTCTAAAGCCATCTTTAAAAGGTTACAA
>NW_021893919.1:0-628 GCF_006229205.1 Suricata suricatta
GAGAGACTGAAAGGAGACCTCAGCCCGTGGCAGTGAGACATACTTTCCATTTGCAGCCTCTGGGCACAGGGAGAGAAATCCGACCCCCTCAGCGGGCTTGTTCTCCCAAGGGCCCGCAGCCGGTGACCTCAGGTGGAGGCAGGGAAGGGCTGGCTCTCCAATTCCCCTGCACAATCCCGGCTAGAAAGCCACCCGGCTGTCGGAGGTTATTTTAATGGCAACTGAAGCATTAAAGTGCTGTGGACTAGGATTTGGAGGCCAGGTGGAACTTAGAAAACTGAAACAATTTGACCCGCCCATGGCACGGGGAGGTCGGAATCAAGAAAGTGGCTGAGGGACTTGCAACGCCACCATTCTTCTCCCTGCATCCACTAAGGCGGGGCCTCAGAGACCAGGCCCAGACACCCGACCTACGACCTACGTACATCAACCCACACTCATCCAAGCTGGAGAGCTGGAGTCTTCTTTTCGTGCTATTTTTACTTTTCAATTTTTTTCTTCTCCTATTATTTTTACTTTTTACTTTTTATAATTTTTTCCTTGTTTCCTCTTTTCTCTTTTCCTATATCCTCCTTCTCTCCCTTTCTGCCCTAGAGTCTGGGAAAAACCAACATTTATGCACTGCTGT
>NW_021893920.1:0-628 GCF_006229205.1 Suricata suricatta
GTTGTATTCCTATGAGCTTCTCTCTTGGAACTACTTTTGCTACATCTTACAGAGTTGGTATGATATCTCCCTACAATATTTTGTATTTTTATATCTCTTTTGATTTCTTCATTGACCCATCGGTGTTTAGTAGCATGTTGTTTAATCTTAACATATTTGTGACTTTTTCAGTTTTATTTTTTGTGATTGACTTCTAGTTTTCTACCCCTGTGGTCTGAACCATGCTTGATATGATTTTAATCTTAAATTTATTGAGACTTGTTTTGTCTCATAACATATGATCTATCCTGGAGAATGTTCCATGTGCACTTGAGAAAAATGCATATCCTGCTGCTTTTAGATGGAATATTCTGTATGTCTTTATTAAGTCCACCTACTCTAGTGTGTCATTTAAGGGTGATGTTTCATTAATGATTTTCTGTCTGGATGATCTATCCATTGACATAAGAGAGGTAGTAAAGTCTCCTACTATTACTATATTGCTGTCAGTTTCTCCATTTAGGTCTGTTAATATTTGTTTTATATAATTAGATGCTCTAAGTTTGGTACATAAATATTTACAAAGGTTTCCCTTCTTGCTGGATTGACTACTTTATCATTATATAATGTACATTTTTGTCTTTTATTA
>NW_021893921.1:0-628 GCF_006229205.1 Suricata suricatta
TGATAGCAATGATTGTACAAAGAGAATAAGAGAATGATGTGGAAAATGGAGAAGATGTGCTCCATCATTTCTGCTGATGAGATTTTCTAAAAGCTATTTTATTTCTTTGACTAAATATATGACATCAACTTTGTTAATAATTACTTTTACCTTTAACTTAAAGTTGAAGTTTAAATTTTATAAGAAAATGATCTCTTGGGTAGCATCAGCTCTCTTTTTGCAAATGTGTGTATTATTTCAAAAATTTAAAATAGATTCTTAATAGTAGAGAACAAACTGATACCAGAGAGGAGGTCAGTGGGGAGATGGATGAACTAGCTGAAGGGATTAAGAGTACAGTTTTCATGATGAGCACTCAGTAATGTATAGAATTGCTAAATCACTATATAACATACCTGAAGCTCACATACCACTGTATGTTAATTATACTGGAATTAAAATTAAAAATAAATTAAGCAACCTTTTCAAAGTTACTTTATCCCAGAACTAGTTCATTATCCATTACCTTTTCATTATTAAAAATAGCTTCTATTTTTCTGCATAATTAACACCATATAATGGACTATTTTATTTAAATAATTCAGTTTTTATGATATAGTTTCATTTTATTTGTAATTTGGCTGAAAAA
>NW_021893922.1:0-628 GCF_006229205.1 Suricata suricatta
CTGAAGGAAGGAAAATAGGGTGGTGGAGAAAGTGAAATAATATTTGTGTACTAGCTGAAATACAGAGAACAAAGATAACAGTGCCATTTACTCTGGGGGAGGGGGAATCAGAAAGGGGGCAAAATGCCTCTGGTAGATTGTGTTTTTGCCCTGAGAATCAATCCCCTTCTTCTAAGGGTGTTACAGCCCAGGCTCTTCTCTGTGACTTTCCCACAGGGCACTTTCCCACAGGGCAGAGTCCTTCCTGGCTGCCCTGCCAGTGTGGCCATATGACTTGCTTTGGTAATGGCAATGAGATTGAATGTCACATCTACCTCTTAGGAACAGAAGCTTTATGTGGATTGTATGTTTCAGTTTGTGTCCTGCTTCTGACTGTAAAAATAGCACATTCCAGAAAGGGGCTGATCCTTCAGCCTGGGTCCCATATAAGAAGGTTCCGGGAGCTTATGCCAGCCATGACTACCCTATAGCGTTCATGTAAGCCAAGAAAAAAACATATGAATGTTCATGATTATATGCTACAGAGATTTTGAGATCAGTGCTTACATATAGCCTAGCAAAGGTTCACTAAAAGAATTTCTAACTCATATTTTGGCAAAAAGATCAATAAAAGCTTCTCAGAAAACAC
>NW_021893923.1:0-628 GCF_006229205.1 Suricata suricatta
TAGGTGTGTGTACAGGATTCCAGAGAGGCTACTGGAAGGAAAAGAGACACTAAAACAATGAAAAGTCAGCACACTAGTAATTTAATTATTCATGAAGTTTTTCTTAATTAATTGGTCTCAGTGATCTCAGATCACTATGAATGAACAGAAATTCACATAAAAATGAGCTAAAAGGACTAAACAGAAAGAGCTCTTCCTAAAATAAGTAAGTCAAGGTCAGTGTTAAGGTCACTGGTGAGGAAGTCTGGACAGCCTTGAACTGAGGCTACTTGTGTCTTGGGGAAAAAAGACTCGTTTTCATTGCTGTAGTCATGAGCACAAATAGTGACTCCAAAAGCTTGGAAAGCAAAGACAGCACAATGACCTCTTATTGTATCACTGTAATTTTTTTAAAGGACAAAGAGGCAAGTTAAGACGAGCCTGCTATGAAGCTTTTATGCTTTCTCTTCCTTGGCAGTTTAGGCAAGGTCTCAATCTCTCTCTCCCTCTAAACATATATATGTGTGTATACATGTATATGTATGTGTATATATGTGTGTGTATGTGTCTCTCTATCTAGTTGGACTTGTAGCTGTTCATTTGCAATTTCTAACTAATTTCTCTTTTTTTATGTTTTTAAAAAATTCTT
>NW_021893924.1:0-1392 GCF_006229205.1 Suricata suricatta
AGTATGAGGAAAGCTAGATGGCTAGAGATTAACAAACAAAAATGAGTATAGGTCATAAAAAAAGAAAGTGAAGAAGGTGATTTACGCATTATAAACTGATGAGATTGAGGTTATTACTAGAAATGATTCTTGAGATTACCATTAAAAATGTTTCTGAGGGTTAAAATTGTTAACTTTTAATTATAAGAAGCTGACTGGATTCAGTAAGTATAGACTTATTGATTTTTTGTTTTATTTTATTTTTTGACAAGGTTGCCATTCTCAAAGATCAGAAAAATTTTAAGACATAGTGTTTCTGGATTTTAGTAGATATTTAGCAACGTTTCACAAAATATTCCTGCAGTCAAGATGAAGCAATGAAGCTAGAGAATAGAACCTTCAGGCAGACAACTTCAATGGTCATCACAAAGGGTAGGGATTAATGGAGATACGCCCCTTTGGAAGGAGATATTTTAAAGGATGTCCACTAGAAAATCCTCATTGACCCTGTCCTAATTAGTTCAACATTTTGATAATATGCAAAATGAGGACACCTATGGCAAGTTGATGAGATAAAGCCAGAAGGGATAGCAAATCCAGCCAATGGCCATATCTAATCGTATGAATCATAATAATCACTATTTATAGAAAGATAGTAAGTCATACAGTAAAGAAATAAGATTATTTTTGTTATAGTGACAGTTATGTCATTTCTTCATTATGTTACCCTGGGATAGTTACCTGACCAAATCCCAGTTCTTTCAACAATTTCTACCATACAAATTTGTTTTGATAGTTAAAAAGATGACCTAGGTGAAAAATAAATTAAATTTTAAGCAATAAATACACATAATTTTTATTAGAGAATTTGGGCTCTGTCTGCCAAAATAAATAACATAATCCCAAAATTTGGTGATGGACCAAAAATGTTTGGCTCAAAGGAGGTAATAGCCCCCATTCTAGGCTGGTTAGACTATTCCTCAGGTACAGCAATTAGTACCTGACTGGATTTGAAGAAGTTAAATTACGGTGAAGCAAGCATTCAGGCTCAGGTGACTATAATGATGAGGAG
This sequence comes from Suricata suricatta, assembly GCF_006229205.1. Taxonomy (NCBI): domain Eukaryota; kingdom Metazoa; phylum Chordata; class Mammalia; order Carnivora; family Herpestidae; genus Suricata; species Suricata suricatta. Next base: position 1,052 of record NW_021893924.1, read on the forward strand.
AGAGAAAAGAATATTTTGAGGAACATTGAAGCAATGAGGATATTCAACTTAAGGATGAGAAAAAACAGCTGACTTCATGTCGTCAGATGGCTGTTATGTGGGAGATGCTAGTTTTGAGTCTCTAGAAATAGAATAGGAATAATGGAGAGAAATACTAGGTGGTCAGATTTCAGGTCGGTAGAATAATAATAATAAACTTAATGATAAAAATGAGGAGTAGCACCAAGTTTTTATACGGCCTAAGGGCCAGAAACTGTCGTGAATCCTGTATAATGAGTCCTTTAATCCTTACAACAATCTTTTAAGAAGGTGCTAATAATCTAATAATTGTAAGTAATAAT
>NW_021893925.1:0-628 GCF_006229205.1 Suricata suricatta
CTCTCTCTCTCTCTCTCTCTCTCTCTCTCTCAAAATAAATAAATAAACTTTAAAATTTTTAAAAAGAAAGAAATCATTAAGAACCTCATTTGAGTTGATATTGTAGCTCTGTTACTCAAAGTTTTCTAAGACAAATTTATTTTCAAGATATTTTACTTGATCAAAATGCAATAGTAATGTGTAGGACAGCACTGCTTAGATGCAAAAGTGAATTACCTTATGGAACTATGCTTGGTTTCTTTTTTTATAATGTAAGTCAAAAATCCACCTCGTTATTGAAAAATGATGAGTTACAATTTCCACAATCACCTTTTCCCTTGGTACTTTGGGTCCAACACTCTTTGTGACAGAGGACTCAATAGTAAATATAAGGAAGTAAGGAAGTCTCATTTTATTTCTTTCAAAACAAGCATTATTTAAAAGCTAAAAAGTTGTTGGCAGCACATTCAACCTGCAACTGGTAAATTATCAGGGTGAAGAAGTCTCTGGGTAAAAAAGCATATACTTACTGAGTAAAAATGTCATAGATTGGGCTCTACATAGTTTTTCTTTTTGAGCTTGCTATTAATGTTAAAGCAGATGAAAATAAAATGCTGATATGCTTATAGTTCAAAATTCACTGAAGTAA
>NW_021893926.1:0-628 GCF_006229205.1 Suricata suricatta
TTTTAGAACATTTCCGTATGTATTTGGACACAGTAGTTTTACACTATGCTCAGACTTGTCAAAAAAGGCAAGTCTCCATCCTTGTTGGGAGGTTTTGTATGCTGTCTCAATTATACTGCCACACTTGTCCCTCCATGTGACATCCCTTCATTTCATACTCGAAGATTCAAGAGTAACCCAGAATATCTATTACTTTTAATATAATATATATGTCACAACTTAAAATACTTAGATATAATTTATATTGTTGGTGATCACTGTGAAGAGCCACATAAGTGACTTGGATGCTCAAATGGAAGAAATATCTCAAAATCAATATAAAGAGAAGAAAATTACAATTTAAAATTTAGATAAGATATATCCACTAAGAAAAAAAGACTTAAAAGGAGAAGACCAGAGGAAGAGAGAGAGAGAGAGAGAGAGAAGAGCAATAATAATATTATAGAAAAAAACCTCCATGGTTAAAATGGCTTGTCAATTTCTAAGAATGGGAAAAATATTCTTATATCTAGGCACATCCCAAGGAAGCTCCTAATTACTAAGAAGAAAATCTTACAAGCTTCCAGAAGACTGAGGAAGGATAAAATTTCTTACAGTGGATAAGCAATTAAGCAGGTATCAACTTCAT
>NW_021893927.1:0-628 GCF_006229205.1 Suricata suricatta
TAGACTTTTTTGCTTTAAGTTTATTTCTCTATTTTGAGAGAGAGAGGCAAAGAAAGAGAATGCAAAGCAGGCTCTGCATGGGCAGCTCAGAGCCCTACACGGGTCTTGAACTTGCAAACCATGACACCATAACCTGAGCTGAAACCAAGAGTCAGACACACAATTGACTGAACCACCCAGATGCCCCTGTAGTATAGACTTTTAAAACAAGTTTGTTTACTTGGGCACATCACCTGAATTAGACTGTGTAATGTGCGACTTCATGGCATCTCCAAGCCTCACATATTATGCCAAAAAACTTAAATGATTGTGGTAACTCATCATACTTTTAATATCCTGTATAGTAAATGTATATTAAGTAGCTAAAATTTTTTGAATTATGATCTAGTCATATTCAACATGAACTAAGTTTCTATCCATTATAGTTGGTGTATTATGAACTTAAAGGCTATTAACATTAAACATCATGGACCTTGAAACTGTCACATTGGTAAAGTTAAAAGGTTATAAAATTAACATTCAAATTAAGTCATTTGACAAAGTAGTAAAGGGTATGCGATGGAAAAAAGACTGCCTCTTTAGCAGGTGGTGCTGGGAGAACTGGACAGCAATATGCAGAAGAATGAAA
>NW_021893928.1:0-628 GCF_006229205.1 Suricata suricatta
GATGGAATAGAATAGAGAACCCAGAACTGGGCCCACGAATGTACGGTCAATTAATTTTTGACAAAACAGGAGAGTATCCTATGGAAAAAGGACTGCCGCTTTAGCAGATGGTGCTGGGAGAACTGGACAGCCACATGCAGAAGAATGAAACTAGACCACTTCCTTACACCATACACAAAAATCAACTCAAAATGGCTGAAGGACCTGAATGTGAGACAGGAAACCATCAAAACCCTCGAGGAGAAAGTAGGAAACAACCATCTTGACCTCAACTGGTGGCTGGCTTCTTAACCAGGATCTCATCGGGGGAGGGGACAGTTTCTCTTGGTGCCTGCTGGGATTTGCACTGCTGCTGCCAAAGGCGAGGTGCTCAGCAGGAGGCGAAGTGCAGCCCTTACAGACTCCACCAGCCAACTCCCCGCACCCAGCCAGGATTGGCATCACGTTGAGGGAGGCATCAGTTTCTCTTGGCGCCCACCAGGATTCGAGCTGCTGCTGCCAAAGGTGCCCGGCGTTGCCAGAAATGAGCTGCACCCTCCTACAGTGGGAGTGTGCTCCCCACCTCCACTGCTGCCAAATCCCTGCTGGGACTTGTAGGGGTGGGGGCTAGTTTTTCCCTGTTGGCACC
>NW_021893929.1:0-628 GCF_006229205.1 Suricata suricatta
GGCTGGATTGTCTGCTGTCCACGGTCTTTAAAACCATTGTTTCTTGTACTGTGTGTGGATTTAATGGTTACTTCTGCCGCAAGGGTGTATCTGATCTGTGTTAGCCCACGTTGGCCGAAGGTGGACTCAGGAGCAATAGTATATGAATCTTTCTCAGGTTGTAAAATCTGGCACATTAAGGGGTCGGTAACTATTTGTCGACTTGGTGATGTTTTCAGTTCAAACTGCTTTCTAGTTGTCTTCAGACATCATCCCAGAAACAGAGTCTCTGAAGGAGGCCGGCAGGAGGCTTCAAGGTGCACTTGTCCTGTCCTCTGAGGAGCGCAGGGTATAGTGTGATGCTCAGTTCTGCCTTCTGTGGCGGACTTCCCAACAACACACTGAGGCGTCTGGTATAGAACACTTGCTTCCGTTCTTGCCTTGACTGTCCTCATCTGTGGGACGGGGGAGAAGACAGGAGGCAGCCTGGCGTGAGCTCTGGTGTGAAAAACCCCAGGCTCGAATGCTAGTTCCTCCGCTTGGAAGCTGTGTGACCTTAGGCAACGGACTTAGCCTCTCTGAATCTCTGTGAAACAGAGAGAAAAAAATGCCGCCTTGGAAGGATGGGCGAGGGTTTGAAAGAGGCAAT
>NW_021893930.1:0-628 GCF_006229205.1 Suricata suricatta
AATAATGTTTTTCTTTTGGAAGTAGTGTGAATCACAAAAATTCTCATCATATTTTCCAATTGGTAGTGAGACCCACATGACAGGTAAATAAAATCTCTTTTTGTAAAAATTCTTCCTGATTATTCTAAAAAGTAGACATGGAATCTATCCCTGAAAAAGATAGTCTCCCTAGTGGGGGATGCATGGTAGTAACCTTAAACTTTCCATATTATCAGAAAATTTTCTTTTTAATTATCAAAAAACATCCAAATTTATTTAAAACTGGCATGACCTGAAGAGCAGAGATTTAAAATGTTGACAGTCATCTCTCTAGATATCCTATTTGAATTAGTCTCTGAGGAATGAATCTCCCAATGAAATGTAGTCTTATGTACTCAAATTGACAACTATGTTCATATGCCAAACAGCTTCATTGTATTAGTCTATTTTGCCTATAAGTCCTTAATTTGATATCTTGATAGTTTAAATTTATGACCACAGATAGGGACATATTTCTAGATAATTTTCTAAAAGGAATCAGTTTCCTGTACAGTCCTATTGGACCTTTTAGACTATATCTTACTCATGGTGAAAGATAAATATTTCTGACTTGGACCCTTCTACTTAACTGACCATTCCTTTTTTTTTT
>NW_021893931.1:0-628 GCF_006229205.1 Suricata suricatta
TGAATTAAATCTGCTGGAACCTGTCACAGCTAGTCATTTATGGAGCAAATGGCCAAAAATATGCAGTGAAAGCTACATAATATACATTTGTTTTTCCCTTCTGAGGAAATTCTGTGCACATGGCTGAAACAGAATAAAGAGACAAGCCATTGTGAACCATAATGGATCCACTTACCATCCATGGACAAGCTAAGTTTCCATGCTTTCTCTTTGGCATTTCTGTATTTTGTGTTTCCAGCAACTTAGGAGAATTAGCAGCTTCTAGGTTGCTGGAGTTTATGGGCTGTGACAGATGCAGAATAAGCAAGCAAACAGATTAATATGTATTAAATTACCGCATTAGTCTTCATTATTTCCAAGTTTAGTACTCGCATGCACATGTGAAAATGATATTTATCCATGATCCTTACCATGGCGCTGATTAAAACAGAATCACTCTGAGAATCAGCACAACCGTAAAAGCCAGCATCAAAACTATTTATCCCCTCTCTCCCATCCTCCTTCTCAAGCGCCTGGCAGAGCTAACTTGCTTTAGTGGCTCATCAACCCATAGCAATCACATGACCCACAAACAATTCAGTGGTTTAGGGTTCTAACACTGTTCCATTTTGTCTTGTACCAAAGTGAC
>NW_021893932.1:0-628 GCF_006229205.1 Suricata suricatta
TTCATCATAATGTTGTACATTAGATCCCCAGAATTTCTAAATGGAAGTTTTTACCCTTTCACCTGTATCTCCCCATTTCCCATGCATTCTTTCCCTGTCTTCCAGTCCCTGGTACCCATCATTCTATTTCTGTTTCTATAAGTTTGGCTTTTTAAGATTCTACATATGTGTGAGATCATACAGTATTTGTTCCTCTGTTTGACTTATTTCACTTAGCCTAATACCCTCAGGGTCCATCCATTCTATGGAAAATGGCAAAACATCCTTCTCATAGCTGGATAAGATTCCATTTTATGTTTATATACCATGTCTTTTTCATCCATTCATCCTTTATTAAGCATTTAGGTTGTTTCCATATCTTAAGTATTCTGGATAATGTTGCAATAAACATGAGTGTATATATATCTCTTCAATATTTTGTTTTCATTTCCTTTGAATGTATATCCCTAAGTGGAATTGCTGGATCATGGGGGTAGTTCTGTTTTTAATTTATTGAGGAACCTCCATACTGTGTCCCATAGTGGGTGTTTCATTTACATTTTCACCAAAAGCACACAAGGGTTTCCTTTTCTCAAGTGTTTTTGTCAACACTTCTTGTTGCCTGTCTTCTTAATGATAGCCATTTTAA
>NW_021893933.1:0-628 GCF_006229205.1 Suricata suricatta
GGAGCTCGGAAAATCCATATTGTACAATATAATTTGAATATGAAACTGAAATCACTGGTAGAGAATCGTGAAAGCATTTTTGAAAAATGTTATCCAATAACATCTCACCTTGCCCAGAAAATGCTGAACTATACCTATAAGCATATAAGCTCATTTGGTTACTGGGACCCCGTAAAGGTAATGTCAGCAAATGCACCTAAAAGCTGTATTCTTTCTTTTATTTTGTTAAGTATGTCCAAGAAGACAGGATAATTTCAAAAATTATAAGCATTGTACAGTACTCTTAACTAGCTATAAAAACATGTGATTGTTTTAATTTTCTGATATCTGAAAAGTAATCAAAGGGTTTAATTTCTTTCATGTATTTCTGAAGAGATAACACAATTCCAACTTGGTTTTAACTTTGTAGCAGAAGAAGATGGGTAGTGGAAACATTTTCTTTTTTTTTTTAAATAGTTTATTGTCAAATTGGTTTCCATACAACATCCAGTGCTCTTCCCCACAGGTGCCCTCCTCCATCACCACCACCTCTTTTCACCCTCCCCCTCCCCCTTCAACCCTCAGTTCATTTTCAGTATTCAGTATTCTTTCAGGTTTTGCATCCCTCTCTCTCCCCAACTCTCTCTCC
>NW_021893934.1:0-628 GCF_006229205.1 Suricata suricatta
GGGGGGGGGGGGCAGCAGGCCCAGAGCACGAGGTGACCTGCCTCGGGCCCCAGGGTGAGACTGGGCAGCCCTGGGAACAGCCGTGTGCCCTGACCTGCGCCCCCCCCCCCGCCCCCCGCCCAGGCCACAGCCACCAACTGTTCCACGTCTGCGCGGTGCTGGGGACCCACTTCCAGCTGGAGGCGGTGCTGGCTGATATGGGGTCGCGCCGTGCCTGGCTGGCCACGCAGCAGCCCCCCCTGGGGTTGGTGGGCACACTGGCCACGCTGGGCCTGGCGGTGGCCGGGAACCTGCTCATCATTGCCGCCTTCACGACCTCCCTGTTTCGGGCCCCCAGCACATGCCCCCTGCTGCAGGGTGGCCCGCCGGAGGGGGGTATGAAGGCCAAACAGCAGTGAGCCTGCCCTGGGGGATGGCAGAGGCCAGGCGGCACCCCCCTCCCCTGCTGGGGAGGAGCCCAAAAGGGGCACCTGGGAGTCTGGGGCCAGGAGTGACTGAGGGGTGGGGCCAGAGGAGAGCAGGGGGCAGGGGGGAGGGGTGAGCAGGAGGGGTCGGTGCCGGTGCTCGCAGGGGGCTGGGCAAGTGCTGAGGGTCTGAGAGGGGCTGTGCCGGAGGCTGGGGCAGGGGA
>NW_021893935.1:0-1392 GCF_006229205.1 Suricata suricatta
TTCCTCTGTAATCTACACCTTCCAGTTCATGAACTCATCACTCATCTACTGTACTAATGCACGGACACCACCCACCTTTCTGACACTGCTGAACACCCTCCCCCAGACACTTACTGGTGTGCCCATGATTATGATGCACTTCATTTTTAATTGAAGTATAATTGACATGCAATATCCGATTAGTTTCAGGTGTTTATCACAGTGATTCAGTATTTTTATACATTATGAGACGATCCCCATGGTAAGTCTAGATACCATCTGTCACCATACTAAGTCATTACAGTATTATTGACTGTATTCCCAATGCTGTACATTAATCCCCATGACTTTATTTGATAACTGGAAGTTTGTACTATGTACTTCATTTAAACCCTCCTTTTCTTACTATAGAATCATTAACATGAGGAGGGGGCCCTGTTCCCAAGGCAACCGAGAATGGTACTTGTTATTCCTTCTGCTACATTTAGTCAAATTCCAACTGCCTTCCAGGTTCACACTTCATTGTTCACAAGAGTGTAAATATTAAGCAATCTTCTCCTTGGCTTATCAGCTTTTCCACTATGTCTTGCTGACGTACACATATTGCCCCGAGTTCTCTAATTTAACATTATATTTCTGCTAACTAACTTGATACATTTTCTTTTCCAGACACATTAGCTTTCTATCTGGTAACTAAGTCTTGAAGTACATGTCCATCTTTGCCTATGAAATATCCTTTGGGGCCTTTGATGAGAGTGCCTCATGTGGTGATAGTCTCCATAGATTCTCAGTATTCAGGACGGGGACAGTAAATGCAGTCTTTCTGTGGGAAGAAATGTTAGAAAGAAAAATTTTATATAATTTTTCAATTATAATTAACATTGCAATTAACAACCCCCTGTGGACCAGCCCATGAACCCAACTTCCAAATAAAACTTGTTTTTATATTAAAAATACACTTTGAGGTATAGTATACAAATAGCTTTCCATTTTTGGAATAGAACCTAAAACCTTAAGTTGTTAACTGTAGAGTTGATAGAGGATTTTGTTGAAAACAATGAAATAAATGTTTGTGTTTGAGCAATGAAGACAGAACTTATCTCTTCTAAAACTTTACCTTGTGGGTGTCACTGGAACAGGCATATACCAACACTGCTGACTTCCAGAGCATTGACATGACTATAATTTTCCCAAGAAGGCAAGGGATGTTTTCCCTGTTCCCACAACTAAGGCATCTGGTCATACCTACACACATTCACTTACCCCCACTCTCGGTCCCTCTGTAGAGCCCTGGACTACACTTTTCAATCTAAATCCTCTTAGCTTTATAGTACGTGCTAACAGATACCACATGATACCCTAGGAAAGATGGATGATATAGACTAGTTTTTAAACTATATTACTGTCATAATA
>NW_021893936.1:0-628 GCF_006229205.1 Suricata suricatta
AGAATAAGACGACAGAAGAGTATCAAAAAGCAGTGCCAGAAGCCATGAAGGATAATTTAAAATAGAAATACCCCCAGGGATGGGGCACCTGAGCGGCTCAGTCAATTAAGCAGCTGCCCTTGGGCCAAGGGGCTTTGGAATTGCTTCCAACCAGCAACTACTATATAACTCCAACTCTTCTCCATTATAAATGGAACAATTATTAAAATTATCATGATACTCCTTTCATCACTGTATGTGGCAGTTTTAAATGTAAAGGGTTTTTTTTAAGTCACCAAAACAGAATCAAGAAGAATCTTCAGTTTCCAGCAAGGTTATGGATAGACTCTAAGAGGCCCAGCCCCTCAAAACAACTAGATTCCACATAAAGCATATGTTTAATTTTATTCCTAGACTCACAGAAGAATAATTCACAAAGAGAAGGCAACACACATGTGTACTCCCCTTAAAAAACTGAGCTCGAACTAAAGCCATGAGCAGGAAGCACATAAGAAATGGAATGAGGGTGAGGTGTTTTACACAGTGGTTCAGTTTTAAGACCAGGCACATAAGAAATGGAATGAGGGTGAGGTGTTTTACACAGTGGTTCAGTTTTAAGACCAGGCCTTCTGGTAATAGTAATGTGGGG
>NW_021893937.1:0-628 GCF_006229205.1 Suricata suricatta
AATCAATGAAAGAAAATCTCATGACATGGGCATTGAAGATTTGGTAGGGGGAAACAGAAACATGTAAATAATGGAGTAGAACACAGTAGGTGTTTCAAGGAAAGCAGAAAGAGTTTAGGAGTTTCCAATGATGGAGAAGTCAATACTGGGTTTAGGAAATCAGGCAACACTTAATGGACACTGTGACATGGGATGACAGTTTTTAAATTCATGGGAGTCCTGTTGCTACTCCCCACTGCCAATCCCAAGGCAGACATAACTAATCAATCTGCTACTCCTCATGGCCAATCCCAAGGCAGCATAACTAATCAATCTTGTTCTCTTTCTCCTAAGCCAGTGATTAGGACCCAGTTGTTTAAAATGGACAAGCAGCTTGAATCCAATTTATTCTATTAGGTTCTAGGTAGGATTTTTTTTTACTAGTAATTCAGCAAATAAACTTTGCCTGAAATTCACTTACAGCAAAGTAGTATCTTAAGGTCCCGTTGGGCATCCATAATAAAGCAGCTCACTATTTTTAGATTTCTCTGGATGAATGTTCCCAGAGCACAGAGCCTTCTTTATGTCTCTGCACAAATTTTGTTCTGAGTGAGAGCCAAGGTTGGAAAAGCTCTGTCTACACCCGCAA
>NW_021893938.1:0-628 GCF_006229205.1 Suricata suricatta
GTGGGGCTCGAACCCACGAATGTGAGATTTGACCTGAGCCGAAGTTGGAGGCTTAACCAACTGAGCCACCCAGGCGCCCCAATACATTATTAATTATATTAATATAATACTATGATGTATTATTATTATATTTTGTTTTTCAAGTAGGCCCCATGCCCAGTATGGAGCCACAGGCAGGACTCAAACTTACAACCCTTAGCTCAAGACCTGAGCTGAGATCAAGAGTTGGATGCTCAACCAATTGAACCACCCAGTCACCCATTGTTTTTGTTTGTTTCTGTATCATTTATTTCCATTTCAGTCTTTATTATTTCCCTTCTTCTCCTGGCTTTAGCCTTCATCTGCTGTTCCTTTTGGAGCTCCATTAGGTGTAATGTTAGGTTGTATATTTGAGATCTTTTGTGCATACGCCTGTATTGCAATATGCTTCCCTCTTAGGACCACCATCACTGCATCCCAAAGGTTTTAGACTACCATGTTTTCATTTTCATTTGCCTCCATGTACTTCTTAATTTCTTCTTTAATTTCATGATTATCCCATTAATTCTTTACTAGAATGTTTTTTTTTCATTTTCCCATAATATTTTATTGTCAAATTGTTTTCCATACAACACCCAGTGCTCTTCCC
>NW_021893939.1:0-628 GCF_006229205.1 Suricata suricatta
ATTTCCATGACTATTCCCACCATTCTTCAGCTATTAGACCAAGCCATGTGATAGAAGTAGTCACCCTACATCTAACTCAGCTGGTATGGGGAAATGGAGAGAAAACGCTGCCTCTGTAGGCAGAATAGCCTGAAAGACATCAAAGGACACCCTGCCATGTGGCAGTGGGGTGAGGAAGGAGGTAGAGGAGTAGAGTGTTTGAGAGGGGCGCAGACAGGCAGGGGGAGCTGTTGGGCCAATCAAGGCCCCCCACACAGTGTGAGGGAAATGCAGCAGTGATCTGCAAGGTGATGGAGGAAGCTTATCAGCATCTAGAAGACTCTGCAGGTGCCCACTCAAAGGGATGACAATCAGATGTGAGGTTCTCTGCACCACTCCTCTGACACCTGGCTCTCTCTAGGCATCTGGAACTTCTATGCAGACCTAGGGATTCTGATCAACTGAGAAACACAGAACTGAAGTAAAATGGAATCAGCTGAGATTGAGTTTCTTCCATCAGTGAGATGGAGTTGAGAACAGAAAATAAACTGAATTATGGTAAAGCAAAGAAAACTATTTTTTCTGAGTCTGTTGCCTGAGAATTACACATGCCATATTTAGGTCAGGAGTTGTGTTTATTTTTATTTTT
>NW_021893940.1:0-628 GCF_006229205.1 Suricata suricatta
TGAGAGCGGAAGGAGAAAATACTGACTCCAGAAAGAATAGAACCTCAAGGATACCTGAGTGAGTAAGGGCGAACAGGGGAGATCTGAAAACAGGCCAGGCCTGGACAGGCAGGGGAGACAAGATCCCCAGCCCAACGTGGGGGAATGGCACAGAACCCAAGAGACAAAGGGGAGAGACAGGGGAGCAGACTCCCCTGCGAGAAGCGGTCAGGGCTGTGGCTGCACCAGGGGCGAGAAATTCGAACTTGGTTTTGGGAATGAACGGGACCATGGACCACATTTCCATGGCGCACCTAGCCCCCTGCATGGACTGCGCAAATCCCGGGTGCCCACAGGAAAAAATAGGGCCTACACCTATGCGACCCTGACAAGGAGTCAGTGGCGGGTGGAGGCCAGGGCACGCGCTTAGACTACAGGAGCTTCCAGCTCATTTCCAGCAGGGCACAGCGCCTTGTGCAACAGCTATCAGAAACCAAGAGAGACTCAGTTTTGTTTTTTGTTTTATTTCCTTTCCCCCATTGCAATCACGATCCTGGCTGGGGGTGGGGACTCCGTTACTGAGTCTGTAAAGGTGCTCACTTCACTTCCTGCTGCTCATTTCGCCTCAGGCAGGGGCAGAGCCTCTGAG
>NW_021893941.1:0-628 GCF_006229205.1 Suricata suricatta
GTGAATCCTAACTGACCACATGCTGATTTCCTTCTCATTTCAGCATACTCCTCTTTTTCTGTGCTGGGGGCAGATGCCCCGGGAGCTTAGCTGAGGGCGTGCCCAGCAGCTCGCAGTCCGGGAAAGGGGGATGACTGTGGCACTGCGGCGCGCGTCAGCTGACTTGTAAAATTTCCTGACAGCACACTTATTGCATGTTGTAAAACCCTCGGACATGTAGTTGGGGAAAGCTCTCACGGCCACAGCAACACCCTATATGCCCAAAAGTTCTTTCCAGCCAAGTCAGTGGCATCCGTGGTAATGTGAATTTGCTTCTCAGGGAAACTTGAAGTAAATGCCCGCAAAATCCAATGCACATTAAAGAACCACATGTCTTAAAAAACAGGCAATGTTGATACCAGTAACATTGTTCACTGGTATCAACATTACCTTCCCCGAGGGCTCTCTATAAGTGATTTTTCTAGCAACAGGAATTGGTTTGGATTTTCCTTTATTATGATACTTAGAGGAATGATCTGTATATGCTGCCTCCATTTCCTTACTTTTCATTTGTGCTTCAAAACAGCACACTCCTATGTTTCACCTCTCCTCCCTCCCACTCCACTGAATTGGCTTCTCCAAGATCACC
>NW_021893942.1:0-628 GCF_006229205.1 Suricata suricatta
ATATTCAGTAAATTTTACATACAGTTTTATATATGAACATAGGTAGGACTTAGCCATTGGGAATAAAGTAATAAAACAAATATAATCTTGCCTTACAGGTCAAAAAAAGTGGAATGTATGGAATCCTATATGGCACCTACGGTTCACGGTAAATGGCTCTTATAGTTTCCACCTTCATATCATGAGCCTCTCTATCTACTCACCCACACACCTTTTTCTTTGTTTATAGGCAGACAAAATCATCCAGTCTCCTTTGGATAGAGGTACAACTATGTGTCTCATCTCCAAAAAGTGGGCTTTGTGAGAATGAAATAAATTGAAAATAACACTCAGATTAGCACTAGTATCTCTAATCGGAAAGTTTGTACAGCTTGAAAATTTAGCTCCCTTGCCTTTATACCCTTCTCTTTCCTTCGCAGGACCAAATCATCTTCCTAATGGTTTTACATTTTTAATAGTGAATTTCCTATGAAATCTGCCCTCAGGTCAAGATTTGATAAACTCCCAGAATTTTCCATTTTATCTTGACTGCCAAAAAAGCCAGTGTTAAACAACTTATCCAATATGACCTCATCAGATCTTTAAGGAAAGGGAACCTTTAAGGTATGAGACTTAATAAAAAAAAAAA
>NW_021893943.1:0-628 GCF_006229205.1 Suricata suricatta
CTTACAACTATTCATCATTTTCAAAATGTCAAAAAAATTGTCTGAGATAAAACCTTACGTAAGGTGCTCATTATTTAGCTGAGAAGATATTGTTCAATTTAAATAAATGTTCCATTGATTTAATTTCTCTTATATAACCTGTGGCAATTGTTTTAAATGAAGACAGCTTAATAGGTCACAAACTTTTATAAACCTATTTAGAAAGAGGCAAAATTTAAATTACTACACTAAGATTGGCAAATGGAAAATGTTGATGCCCTTTTTTTCAGATGCTTTTGGAACCTTAGGATGATCTATTTTCTTTATAAGGAAAATCTATTTAATTAGCCTCATATTGGAAATAAATATGAAATAAAAAGAAAAATGAAGTCGAAATCTTTTATTTGACCTCTGAATCCCTTATATGTCAACCATCCAAATTCATTCCCAACTGGGCTCAGGTATTTTTAAAATAAATAGGGCAAAAATTCATCATACGGTGAGTTCTCTGTCCTCTGAGGTACCACAGGAAGATCCAGACTCTAAGACTTACTTAGAACAAAGTCATTATTAAACAACTAACAACAGCTGGTTAACATCTTTTGTTTTTCTGGTATTAAAGAATAATACTAATACTAATACTAATACT
>NW_021893944.1:0-628 GCF_006229205.1 Suricata suricatta
ATTATATTTTAATCCTTAAAGCTGGGTGACATCCCTACAGATGAGGAATTCAAGCTCAGAGATGTGGAGTGCTTTGCACAATTGAGCTTGGATGTATAGCGCTCCCAAATCTGTGTATATCTGGTCAGTGATGCTGGCCCCCATCCAGGACCTGTGACACTCTAGCTCTGCACTGGCCTAGTTGTGCATAGTGAGAGCTCCGTGCATCCCTCGGACTGAGGTAAGACTGAAACATGGTAGTCAGGAAGGTGGGCCTGCCTGTGTGGTCATGGATACTTTGCCTCTAGGGATGTCAGTGGAAAGAAAAGAGAGCTAAGGCCAAACATTGTAGCCTTGGAAATGGGAATTAAGGCCTTGAACTTGGCTGTTCAATGTGTGGCCTGAGGGGAAGTTGTTAAAAGAAGATGGGAGCAGATAAATTATGATTTTGTTGAGGAGTAGCATTATTAACATTTCCCTAGCGGTTTTGTCTAGCTGAGTCAGGTGCATGGGAAATGTTTAATTTTACTTTGTGTGTTTTTTTCTGTGTCCCCTCCTGGCATGCCTCAGAGCCTCCTGCGTTTCTTTTCTCAATTTCATTCACTCTCTGGAAGCTCATTTTGTCCCCAGGCTCAGGGTATGTAAGTAG
>NW_021893945.1:0-628 GCF_006229205.1 Suricata suricatta
TTCCTCCCTCCCTCCCTCCCTCCCTCCCTCCTTTCCTCCCTTCTTCCCTTCCTCTCTGCTTCCCTTCCATCCTTGAGGGAAAAAGAATTCCAAGCCGGCTCTATGCTGGCAGTGCAGAGCCCCACATCGGGCTCAATCTCGTGAACCCTGAGATCATGACCTGAGCCGAAATCGAAAGTCAGATGCTCAACTGAGCCAACCAGGCGCCCTGAATAATTATTCTTTAAATTATATCTTACCCATTCTTTTATGTGCCTCTCTATACAAGGGGAAAAAAAGTCTAAAAATGGATTTCTAAGGAGAGGATTGCAGTTACCACCACAGACCATGGGAAACATTTTGGAATAGGCAGTCCTTTTAGGCACCATGAGGTCTTCAACATACACAGGCGCCTGGTTTGTTTCAGTCTCTGGCTGAAGGTAGTGGCATCTTGTTTTGCTGAGGAAATGGGGAGAGGTGACCAGTTTGTTTGAGGTTACACTCTTTCTGGTAGGATTGGGAGTCTTCAGACATCTTTTTAGGAGTCTTTCTGTAAGCCTCTGAAACAGATGATCGTGCCTACAGCTTTTCTTTTTGAACAATGTTCTTGTAGTTCTGAGTTATGTTTCACCAGCTTGGAGAATGATGC
>NW_021893946.1:0-1392 GCF_006229205.1 Suricata suricatta
TGTTATAGGCCGTGGTTAGGCAGTTATACAAACATTAACTATAATCCCAAATGACAGAAAGCAGAATCATTTTTCTGGATTTTGTAACTTATGTGTTATATGTCAGCTTTTCAAAATGTGTGGTTTGTTGTGATTCCTTTTCAAGGACAAATGGATACTCCTTGACCTCATTTGTATTTATAATTGTTTCTCTCTTGTAAAGAGAACGCTGAGCGTGGAAACACAAGGACTGTGTCGTCCCCTGCCATTGGGGCATGATGCCAGGCATTACTCTGACTGCCCAAACCCAGCGGCTCCCAGTGTCCTCCAGCGGTAGGGCCCCCAGGTGCCTTCTCCCCATTCGGGGTCCTTTCCTCGTGCCTCCCAAGAATGCTCAGCCTGCATCAGGACCTTTGCTGTTCTGACGCCTGCTCACCTCATGTCCAGCATCCCTTCCAGGTCCTGGTCTGGGGCCACTCTCCCCTTAACCAGTGGTCAATGCTCTTCCCTAAGACCAGGCAGACTTTTCCTGGGATCGATATGATCGCTCCCAGAAGGCTGCTGAGGACAGGGCTTCTGCAGTGAGACTCCAGCTGCTGAGCCCCTTCCCTTGGATGGGACCCCCCCCCTTGGAAATGAAACAAAATCAACCATTGTCCCCATCCCTACCCCCTCCTGCCTTGGGCACTGGGATGTAAATTGCTTTGGGTCAGATGTGCTAAATCGCTTTTTCCCAAATTACTTTCCTCGCAGTGACAGCCTTTGTTTCCTCGGTAAAATGGGAAAATTATAGTTGCTATCTTGCTGGATTCTGGGGCATTAATAACGTAAGCCATGTGACGCCCCGGGCACCATGCCTGGCACACAGGGAGCACTCAAGAATTGTTAGTGGCAGTTGTGTCACTTCTGTCACTATTCCCATTTATAAGAAATCTTCATATTATTGGTAATAATACTCATGTGCCATCAATGTCACCTAAATTATAGACGGAAGTATTTCACAATAGAGGATAAATAACAGGGTCCTGTGGAAAGCTGGGGGCTGCCCACTAATTTAAGCTCCATTTTGGTATAGCCACTAATCCCTTCCCAATTCAGTGTGATCCCCAGCTTATACGTCCCAGGGATACCATGAGAAACTTCCCAAAAATGCCGTTTTGATCCAGATATATTATGTCTACCGAAGGCCTCAGCTCTGTGCGTCCAATTTCCTTGTCAAAACAAGGAAATGAAACTAATCTTGCGTGATTGGCCTTTGCTGAACTCCCACTGACTTCAAATGATCACCTTCCCTCTCCAGGGGCTTATAAACCATGTACTTGAAAGTTCTTTCGAAATTCTTGCCATGGATCCAGCTCAGAGGTCTGTGGTTGGAGGAGATACTTCATCTTCCTCTTTTTACAGAAAGTGCTA
>NW_021893947.1:0-628 GCF_006229205.1 Suricata suricatta
GAATCATCAACACCTGGTTAGCATTACATTCATTGTCCTTTAATCTGATGAGACTTTGATTTCTTCTGTTCTATCCAACTGCTTTCTTGACCTTATTATGGACAAATATAAGTCATGGTAGGCTATTCTAAGGAACTAACATTCGTACTAAAACCTAATGCTGTAATAGGACTTCATGAGATGAATTAATGGGATGGAAGACAGTTCTATCCAGAGGGAAGGATGTATATATGTCAAAATATCATCCAAGAATTGACACAACTAAGAAATAGACAACAGGCCACAGTGATGCTAGAGTGTGGTGAGGAAGAACATGGATGCTTGTGACCCCTTTCAGTCACACACTTGTGAAATCTTTGCAATTACTCAAGATTGTTAGCTAATGTAATTATACAAAAGAAATAAATGAGGAGCATAAGAATTAGAAAGGAAGAAGTAAGACAGTATTTGCAGATGATGTGTTAGTATACCTAAAATGCGTAGAGAATCTGTGACAAAATTAACTCACAACACAGAGAGAATAAAATATCAACTTATTACAAAGAACTAATAGCTTTTATATATATGAAGGATAACTAGTTAGTACAGAATATAATGTCCAAGAAACTATTTACAATAGTAAAAAAAA
>NW_021893948.1:0-628 GCF_006229205.1 Suricata suricatta
GGCTGAGCCCCCCAGGCGCCCCTCTAGATAAGTTTTAGAATCAGCTTTTAATTTCCGCACGCACGCACGCACATAGCCTGCCGTGGTTCTGATGTGGTTTGCATGAATTTCTGGATCTGGAGGAGGAGTACCGGAGGGTGTCTCTCTCCAGTCATTCAGAACTTCACCATTCGCGGGTCAGTCGTGTGGCACGCTCGCTCCATAAGGGTTTTGCACACCTTTTATTAGATTTGTTTTTCAGTTTAGGTTTTACTTTTATACTTTTTATGGCTATTAGAAGTGGCATCTTTTAACTTCTTAAATCTCTGCTTACTGTTGGCATTTAGAAATACAACTTATCGCTGTGTATTTTAGGGCAGCGGCCTTGCTAACCCTTCTTATTCTCACAGCGTGCAGGTTCTTTTGGGCTGTCTATGTATATATTCATTTCTGGTCCTTAAAACCGGCATCTCTTTCCCCTGCCTGCTGTAATGCGTGACTCTTGTGTTCGACGGCGAATAGAAGTGGTGACTATAGTGCTCGTGTCTCGCCCTGATCCTCTGACCCATGAGGGTGGTTTCAACATTCCCTCATTACGTGGCATCATTAACGTGGGTTCCTGGTAGACCGGCGGTTCCCGAAGTTCAGC
>NW_021893949.1:0-628 GCF_006229205.1 Suricata suricatta
AGGTTCTGCACTATTAGCACAGACTTGAACCTACAAACCATGAGATTATGACCTGAGCCAAAGTTAGACACTTAACCAACTTACCCACCTTCTCTTTCTCCCTCTCCTTCTCCCTCCCTTTCTCTCTCTCTCTCTCTCTTTTAAATAAGTAAATAATGCTACACAGGATCACTCTAATTTTCCCTACATTAAAATTCACTCTGCTTTCTCTGAAAGAGATAAATTAAGCTCTAAGAAAACTTAGGCACCTAGTTATGAAATCCAAATGAATCTTAACTCCTGGGTTCACCCATCCTTAGCCATTACAAATAAACGTTTGCAAAATTTAAAAAATCCTTTTTATATAATAAAATTTATTTGTAAGTTACTATAACTTCCAGGTAGCTTCATATTCACATATACACCTTTACCAATTGGATTTGAGGAGCACCAGCTCTCTCTGCGGGCAGTCTGTCTGGCACCACCTCCAGGGCTGAGGCCGAGGGAGGAAGCAAACCTGCGGGCCAGCTCACCTGTCCTCAAAGCACACGGTGCACTTCCAGGCTCGCGTCCTCCTCAGGAACACCCGGCACTCGGAGCACACTCGGTGGCTGCAGCCCCTGCACACGGCCCCGCGGTTCAGCAGCAG
>NW_021893950.1:0-628 GCF_006229205.1 Suricata suricatta
GAGTTCTTCACTCTGACTGGTTCTGTCTATATTTTGTGTTTCCACTGAGATCTTCCACTCTTTTCTCAAGTCCAGTAAATATCCTTATGACCATTACTTTGAGTTGTTTATCGGGCATATTGCTTATTTCTGTTTCATTTGGCTCTTTTGCTGTGGTTTTATCCTGTTATTTCATTTGAGACATAGTCCTCTGTCTCCTCATTTTGTCTAACTCTGCTTTTTATTATGTATTAGAAAAGCCAGCTACAAGTAACAGCCTTACGAAGAGGTGCTACGGTGCGGTGTTCCCCGTGCAGCAGAACCAGGCATTTCAGTGGCATCTCCTTTGTGGGCTGTGTAGCCCACTGTTGTGGCTGAGCCATGTTTGCCTTCAGTCAAGTCGGTTGTAAGGGCCCTTTTTGCCTGCTGTAGGTGCACCAGGAAGGGTTTGGTCTCTGTGCTATTACAGAGACCGTGGCGCTGCTGAAGGCTTCTAGTTAGGTGGTGTCAACATTCAGACCCGATGCCTGCGCTCAGTCCATCTGCTGAAGCTGTAGTTGCGCAAAACTGTAGTGTGCTCCCCTCATCCTCGGAGATGGCCTGCACTCAGACCACACGGCTGCTCCTAGGAGGTCTGCCAGGGCTGCAG
>NW_021893951.1:0-628 GCF_006229205.1 Suricata suricatta
AAAATTTTTGGATCAATATATGAAACTATTTTGTTCTCATTCAAAACTACATAATTGTTATGCACCAAATTTGATACAAATAATAATCTAATAATTAATTGAAGCCATATATTCATAACCCTATTTGTATCTTTGATTCCTTGTATTTACTAATTTTAGGGGTGTTTTAGTGTTTGTTTATTTTTGAGAGAGAGAGAGAGAGAGAGAGAGAGAGTGCAAGCCGGGAAGGGGCAGAGAGAGACAGAGAGGGAGACACAGAATCTGAAGCAGGCTCCAGGCTCTAAGCTGTCTGCACAAAACCCAATGCAGGGCTTGAACTCATGAATTATGAGATAATGACCTGAACTGAAGTTGGGCGCTTAATCAACAGAGCCATGCAGGTGCCCCAATTTACTAATTTCTTAATCTCTCTCTCTCTCTCTGACACTTTTATGAAGTTTTTAAAAATTTATTTTGTGAGATAGAGAATGAGCACATGCAAGCTGGGGAGGGTCGGAGGGAGAGCGAAGGCAAGAATCTTAAGCCGGCTCGATGCTTAATGCAGAGCCCCACATGGGGCTCAATCTCACAACCATGACATCATGACCAGAGCCAAAACCAAAAGTTGGACACTTAACCAACTGAGCCA
>NW_021893952.1:0-628 GCF_006229205.1 Suricata suricatta
CTCTCTCTCTCTGCCCCTCCCTTGCTCACGCTCTGTCTCGGTCTCAAAAATATATAAACATTAAGAACAAAAAAGGGGGCCATCAAGGCGGGGCTCTAGTCAGAGGCGACTGGGGTCCTTCGAGAAGAGGCGGCGACACCAGGGCTCGCTCTCCTGGCCCCACAAGGGCCGGCGAGGGGAGGACACGGTGGGAAGGTGGCCATCCAAAACCAGGAAGTCCCTGCCAGCACCGTCATCTTGGATTTCCAGCCTCCAGAACCGGGGAATCCAGCCGCCCAGCCTGTACTGTCTTGTGACGGCCACTCAAGACGTCCAAGGCCCTCTCCGTGCACAGGCCGGGACCCCGCGCCCCGTGCCGTGAGCACTAAGCACTCAGTGTGCGCTCCAGCCGGGGACGGACCAGAGACTCGGAGGCTCCGTGCAGTGGGGACACATGGCCCGAACAGAGTAAAACAGGAAATGGGGTGGGCGGGGCCCAGTTCCAACTAGATGACCTGAGGAGGGGGTCGGCCTGGCTGGGGGTCCCCAAGGGGTGGCCTTCTGTGCGGTCTGGTAGCGAGCAGGCCGAGGACCCCGCGTCCTGACCATCATCCCCGAGGCAACGCCAAACTCCAGGCCCCACGGGCCC
>NW_021893953.1:0-628 GCF_006229205.1 Suricata suricatta
AAGGATTTTCATTTCAGTGTCGTGTTAGCTTCCTGGGCATATTCAAACACTCTGGGTTCATGAAGTCGTTCTAACTTTAGTAATGCGGTAAAATAACTCAAGTCCTCTTCCTGCTGTAGAGGGAGCTCAGTGTTCCCCCACCTCCAAGGATTGTCAGAGTAGTAATATTTCTGCTGTGCACCTCTTACCCAATTTCCTGAATGGCATGAGGTTCTTTATTACACTTACGTAGTTTATCCTACAGCTTTGTGTCTTTCTGCCCTTCTCCAACTTAAATGAGTAACACAGCCTGTTACTTATTTTAACTTCCCTTCCAAGTCTCTCAGAGAAAGCAGTTGTCAGAGGAGAAAGTTACTTCACAGCATGGCACAATAGATGGTCAATATTAGATAACAGATTGCCCTGGATTTAAGTCTTTGGGAATTTCTTAGAAAATTATTTTCCTCTAAAATGTAGATTCCTACCTGGTCTCAGGCCCTCAGAAACTCAGATTCTCCCCAACACCCCTTCTTTTTTCCTGTCCCTAGAACATCAGAATGGCTGCTTTTTTTTTTTTTTTTTTTTTAATCAAGGAGGGCAATCCACTTTTGCCTCTTCTGCCTTGGGAATTCTTCCAGAGGCTTAAAAA
>NW_021893954.1:0-628 GCF_006229205.1 Suricata suricatta
TATAGACAAATGCTATAGAGAAAAATGAAGCAATGAACAAAAAGATGGAAAAGTCTCATAAAGAAATTGAAAACTTAGCAAAGATAGGAGATTGGAGAAATATATCATTGTTTATAGAGAGAATATTCAAGGCAAGAAGAAGAACAAGTGTTAAGGAATAATAAAGGTGGCCAGTTTGTTGGAAAGAAATAATGGTAAGCAGCCCATCATGTTGGGAGATGTCATCAGAGAAGAAAGGGAAAACAAAATTAAGTGAAGTTTTATAAGCCATTTTAAATATATGATTGTAACACAATCTGGGAAATTATAAGGGAAAGGAGTGGAAGCAGAGAGATACATTCATAAGCCACTATAATGAAAATGGCTATGGCTTGGATTGTGTTGCCAGCACATGGAAGTGATTAGAAGTAGATAAGAAATAGAAGAATAGTAAGGGCCATGTTTTAAAATATGCAGGATGGGATGACAATATTTATGTTTTTGGCTAGAGGCATGGATTTTCATCTATAGTAAAAGAGAATATAGAGTGTATGTGGATAAGTAATATGGGGACTTATAGATGTTCTATTATAATAAATTTTTCTTATTAAGATGGTAGCAGAATCACTATGAGTAAAGAAAGTCAACA
>NW_021893955.1:0-628 GCF_006229205.1 Suricata suricatta
CTAATATGTTTCAAAGAATCAATATCATGTAGACAATATTTTTAGAACATACTGCAAAAAAACCTAGCATGTTTACATTCAAGTACAGAGCACTTTCCAATAAAACTTTACACTGCATCCTAAATACTTCTCCCCCTATCTTTATCTCTGCACGCAGGTTACTCATCACCAAGCTTCCCTCAACTGCACCTTCTGATCCCGTCCCTGCCCGTCTTGGTCAGCGCTCGGACTGCTGGCTGGCATCTCTCTTAGGGAGAGCGGTCTTCTGGTAATCTGGTAAATGTGATTCTTTATCTTTGTAGACGTGGAATTAGAAGCAAATGTGGGGCGAGCTGGAGGAGTGGTGAAGGTGAAGGAAGATGAAGGGAGAGAGCAAGAGAGAGAGGAGAAAGAGAGAGAGATTCTTCCTTCGCTTCTATTTATGCATGATGCTTACACATGTTGCGCTTTTCTTCTATTGGCGGCAAAATCTACATCTCTTGGGAGGAGGAAGATTTGGAGACTTGCAGCTTTCTCCTTGACTTTGCATAAACGAGAGACTTTTGGATCGCTCTGAGGTTTTTCTGTGATGGGTGATAGGTATGCAGCTCAGAACACATTCCCACAGAGAACCTCCATAGGGTATCAG
>NW_021893956.1:0-628 GCF_006229205.1 Suricata suricatta
GACACGAAGGGTCTGTGTGAGAATGGGAGCATCCGTACTGATTAGGGATTAAGGGGAAAAGATTATCAACTGCACTTTGATGTGGGTGTTGTTTAAAAATCACACGTGCTCTATGATTTTACAATAAATAAAGTGAGATAATACAGTGAATAAATAAGTGATTTTCCTTGGCTGCAAGGCTGACTCAGTGTCTCCTATTTCTAAGAGGAAACATATCAGATCAACCGAGGCCTTTTGACTTCCTTTCCCTTCCATCATTTCCTGCTGCCTTTTGTTCTCGGCCCTTTTATGCCTCCTCATTAGAGCCCCTGGCTCTCTAATTTTGCAGCTCCATCATTTGACACTGAGTTCACCTTTCCTTTTGACAGGACCTGCTGCTTTATACTTTCCCTTCCCACTCTGCAAAGATAAAATCTCATTTCTCAATGAAAATCGAGACTCAGATACAAAGTATACTTAGGAATTGGCTTAATTGGCAAAGAAAAAAAGAAAATTATTGAATGAGCTAGATAGGTGACCCTAGCCCAAACCCAGCTTTAAATCTGGCATAACTATTATCCTTTTTCAAATGCAGAATTGAACCCAAATCACTACTTTGTGAAGGTTCTGCGAAACTTAATCTAGCACT
>NW_021893957.1:0-1392 GCF_006229205.1 Suricata suricatta
GTTTTCCATGTGCTACTCTTTATCATCATTTTCTTTCCCTGTGGGGCAAAATCCTCTCAAGATATCCAAAAACCTAAAGTGTTCTTTCATGTTCATCTTTTTCGAGAAGACTTTTACTAGAGATGTATGCTCTTTAGGTTTACTTGAGATGTGATCTCTCTACCTATAGTTTTTCTTTTGATCTTTCTCTTACATTGAAGATCTCTCTGATATGTTGGATCCATTGTTTTCTGGATTCCATTTCTTCCTCTTTGCTTCATTACTGTATTTCCACAGAGCACATCCTCCAGTAGCTTCCTAAAGCAAAGGAAGTAATTTTTTGCCTGTCTATGAATGCCTTTATTCTACCCTCACACTTAATAGTGACAAAAATATAGAGTTCTAAATTAGAAATTATTTTCATTCAGAAATTTTGAAGGCATTTCTACGCATGTCTTTCAATTTCTAGTGTCTCTGTGGAAAAGTACTTTGCCGTTCAGACTCTTGGTCCTTTGCCTAAACCTCTTTTATTTCCTGGGAAGGCTTGTAAGACATCCTCTTTTTCCCTTGTGTTCTGGAATTTTAAAGTGAGATGAGGGCTTATTTTCATCCATTTTGCAGGGTTCTCAGTGGGCCTTTCAACTCCTGCATCACAGGTCGCTCAGGAGCACTTCTGTTCTAGATCTTCTTTCATTTTCTTGAATTACTTCATTTTTCATCTCCTCGTCCATTTTCTCTCTTCTCTTTTTCTGAAACTCTTATCCACAGTTGTACTTATTAATCTCTTCCTCTAACTCTTTTTCTCTCTCCTTCTCATCTGAGATCTGACTCTACTTTCTGGGATACAGCCTCAATTCTATTGTACAATTCTTCTTTTAAATTTTGCCTTTCTGCAATTATAGTTTTAACTTCTTATAGCTGTATTTTGTTCTCAAAATATTATTTGATTTTACTCTTCTTGAGGGTTGGGTGGGTTTTTTAAATTTTTAATTTATTTTTATTTATTTTTAAGTTTATTTGTTTTAAGAGAGAGAGAGAGACAGAGGGAGAGAGAGAGCAAGCAGGGGAGAGGGAGAGAGAATCCCAAGCATGCTCCCTGCTGTCAGTGTGGAGCCCGATGCAGGTCTTGAACCCACAAACCCTGATATCATGACCTGAGCCAAAGTCAAGAGTGGGACACTTAACCAACCAAGTCACCAAGGTGCCCCATGTATATTTATTTTTTTAAATATCTATAATAGCCAAGATATGGAAGCAACCCAAGTGTCCATTGATAATTGAATGAATAAAGAAGATGTGGCATTTATAAACAATAGAATATTACCCAGCCATAAAAAAGAATAAAATCTTGCTATTTGCAACAACATGGATGCAACTAGTGAATTTCGCTTTATGCTAAGTGAAATAAGTCAG
>NW_021893958.1:0-628 GCF_006229205.1 Suricata suricatta
TACCAAATTACCATAAGCTCTGTGATTTAGAACAACACCCATTTATTATCTCACATTTTCTGTAGGTCAGAAGTCTAGACACAGTTAAGCAAAATCTCACAAGTCCACAGTCAAGAAGTCAACCAAGACTGCTGTCATGTCTGAAGTGTGGGGGTCCTCTTCCAAGTTCAAGTAGTTGTTGGTGGAGTTCGTTTTCTTGTAGTTGTAGAACTCATAGCAGCTTGCTTCTTCAAGAGTAGCAAGAGAATCTCTCTGATCTCAGGAAAACCGAAGCCCTCTTGTATAGGGTCCACCTGACTGTATCCCGCCCACCAAAGATAATCTCTCTTTTGATGAACTCAAAATCAAACTGACTAAGGGCTTTAATTACACCTGCAAAATCTCTTTACCTTTGTCATTAACTTAACCTAGTCTAGTCGTACAAGTGACAGCCGGCATATTCTAGGTCCTGCTGCACTCAAGGGAGGGGCTTACACAAGGTATATACACCACAGGGCAGAAATGCTAGGCACCATCTTAGAATTTGCCTACCACGGTTAATGTCTTCATCATACTGGCATTTATGAGTTATACATTATCTCCATAAGCATAAAAAATTTGGGACCAATCAACAAGAAATTAATAAAAA
>NW_021893959.1:0-628 GCF_006229205.1 Suricata suricatta
ATGTTAATTCAGTTAAAATTAATTCAGTTAATTATTAATAATGTATCAGTTATTTTAACAATTATGCCATATATGGTAAATTGTTATTAATAGAGGAAATGATGTAGGCATGGATGTAAGCAAGCCCTCTTACACAATGCAGGGGTTAGAAGCGTCCACCCCAACACAATAAAAATCCATGTGTAATGTTTGCTCCCCCAAAACTTAACTACTAACAGCCTACTGGTGATTGAGGCCTTACTGGTAACATGAACAGTCAACTAACACATATTTTGTATGTTATATGTATTATATACTGTATTCTTATAATAAAGTAAGCTAGAGAAAAGAAAATGTGATTAAGAAAAATCATTCAAAAAATAAAATTCATGAGGCACCTGGGTGGTTCATGTTAAGTGTTTGACTTCAGCTCAAGTCATGATCTCATGATTCATGGGTTCCAGCTGCATGTCGGGGTCTAGGCTGACGTCTCAAAGCCTGGAGCCTGCTTCAGATGCTGTGTGTCTCTCTCTCTGTCTCTCCTCTCTCTCACTCCTCTCTCCCTCTCTCTCTCTCTGAAATAAACATTTAAAAAAGAAAATTCATTTACTGTCCTGTGCTGTATTTATTGAAAAAAATCCGTGTATGC
>NW_021893960.1:0-628 GCF_006229205.1 Suricata suricatta
AATCACCACTAGGTTCTTTTGAGATCCTCAAAATGTCCAAATGATCTAAAAATGCTCTTTTAGGTAAGACAAAGGATAATTGGTTTGGGGGTTGTATGTGTGTCTTAATATATTGAGTTTCAGATCAAAACTAGTATACTTTGGAGATGTCAGTGAAAGCTGTCAAACCACATTTTAAGGTATCTTTGTTGTTGTTAAAGACATAAATCTATCATTAAAATCACTCCCATGATGACTATAACCAGGTAACCTGGGATTTGTCCTCTGGGGTAAGAACTTGGCTCAGTGTCTGAAAGAAAACAGGCCAAGTTACTTTTGGAGTTCCCTACCGGTTTGCTCTTGGTGATGACAGATGTACCGAATGAAGGCCATGCTCCCAGCCTTCATTCATTGTGTTCATAGGGACAAATTGTCCACCTGCCCCATTTAAAAGCCCAAAACAGCAAGAATCATTACTTTGGTCTCACCACTCATCCCCGGGCCAAGTGGACACCGACACCAAACAGGCCTGGTGTAGTCTCACCCACCAGTCTACGTATCAAGAGCACGACAGGAAAGCTCTAACAGGCTTTAAACTTGATGACAGTGTCTATGGGTTTCTTTCAATATAATTAGAAAAACTGTCTAG
>NW_021893961.1:0-628 GCF_006229205.1 Suricata suricatta
TGTGAGTTCAAGCCCCACATCGGGCTCTATGCTGTCAGCACGGAGCCTGCTTGGGATCCTCTGTCCCCCTCTCTCTATGCCCCTCCCCTGCTGGTTCTCTCTCTCTATGTGTCTCTTTCTTTCAAAATAAATAAACTTAAAAAAGAAAAAAGAGGCTATTGCTGTCATCCAGTGAGGGGCCATGGTGGCCCGCACCAGCAAGGACCAGTGGAGGAGACAGGCCACTTTCAGAATTGCCTCATGGATTGGCTGTAGGGTTACAAAAAAGGCTCAGGGAGTCTCCAAAGTTTGCGCCTGAGCAACCAGAAGGAGTTGGATATTCATGGGACTTCCTAGTGACTCAAGCTCTAAAAATGGGCATAAATGAAGAGGAAGGGAGAGCCGTAATCACTGCCAGAATCCTACCATAGAGCCTGTCTGATGAAGCCTTGCTCACCGCCAGCCATGGACACTGCGTGCTACCCCTGGTGTAGACCATTGCTGTTGCTAGAAAACATCCCGCTTCCCTACCTAATTCTCCGCATCACTATTTCCTGAGCTGGGATTCCAGGTGGGCACCACCAGCTGGCCAAGTTCAGATCACAGGCCTACTCCCTAAGGAAGGAAGCTCCTCCTCCTTTTTTTTTTT
>NW_021893962.1:0-628 GCF_006229205.1 Suricata suricatta
GCTGGCAAGGCCTTCGGCTAAGAAGTTGGCCTAAATCTGTTCTCTGAATGCCCATTCATACATGCCAGGGCCTTTCCCACCGGACAGAATTCCCGTCAGGCCAGACATACTTCCTGTCGCCCCCGGGGCTCAAGTGTGACAGCAGCACCCATCTCGCTGACACAGAGCCCCCAGGATCTCCAGCTCCCCCTCATGCTGGAGAGGGGCTCTAGCAGCAGGACACCTGCAGAGGTAACAGGTCCACCCCCACACTGTGTAAACAGCCCCACACCCCAAATCCCTTGTACCATTAGCTGATCCTCCCCCCTAAAAAGGATGGGCGGCAAACCCCAGCTGGGGCGCAACCCCCTGCCATGGCAGACAGCTCAGGTCCTCACGCCTGAGCAGGGAGGGACACCTGGGGGACTAATGCCACCCTCAGCCCCCCTTCAAGCACACAGCATGATCAGAGGCCGGGGGAGGCACCCGTGGGGCAGATCCCAAGTTCTCTCACCTGAGGTCCCTCAGGCTCAGACCTAAAGGCATGGCCCTTAACCGCTGTCAGACTTGGGTCTTGGCCCAGGTCCCTTGATGCTGAGGTGCATGTGTGTCCACCCAGGTGGGGACTGCCCAGAGAGCTAGGGCTGAA
>NW_021893963.1:0-628 GCF_006229205.1 Suricata suricatta
TATATAAAGGTCCCTACAGAGCTAATAAACTCTTCCACCATGTGAGGACATAGCAAGAAGTTTCCATCTATGAACAAGAAAGTGAGCTCTCAGCGGACATCAAATCTTCTGACACCTTGATCTTGGACCTTCTAGCTTTTAGAACTGTGAGACATATACAATTGTTATTTAGAAGCCACCCAGTTTATGGTATTTTGCTGTAGGAGCTTGAATAGACTAAGACACAAACCCATCCTGTGGTTTATTCCCCCAGTTCTGGAATACTTAATTAGAAAAGACATACTCAGGAACTGATAGAATTTAACTCTAGCCTTTAAAAATACATATCTTGGTCTATTTGGATTGCCACAACAAACTCCCATAGACTGGGTGACTTAAATAACAGATATAGGTTTTCTTATGGTTCTGGCAGCTAGAGTTCTAAGATCATCGTGCTAGCATGGGTGGGTTTGTTGAGGGCTCTCTCTTTGGTTGGAGATGGCTACCTTTTTGTTATGTTCTCGTGTGGCTTTTCCTAAGTGCGTTCGTGCAGAGGGAGAATGAGCAAGCAAGCTCTCTGATATCTTTTCTTATAAGGACACTAATACTGTCATGAAGGCTCCACCCTGTGACCCAATTAATCTAATCC
>NW_021893964.1:0-628 GCF_006229205.1 Suricata suricatta
AGCCCTTCGTGGCCAGCCTACCTCTTCCCAGCAGCAGGCCTTGGTCCCCTCCCCCAGCCTCCCCCACGGCCTGTGGCTTCCCCAACACCACCACTCGGCCTCACCTAGCCCGGCTGGAGGCAGCACGTCCCTCTGGCCTCGTGGTGACCCTCTGGGCTTCTGTGATCATCTCTTTAGGTTCCCTTCTTCACCGACTTCCGTTTCAGCCTCCTTTGCCAGTTTTTTCCCTTGCCTGCCGCTTTGGTGGGTGTTCAGTCCTAGGCTATATACTCTTCCCCATCTTCACGGGGAAGCCCGGTGGCTTCTGGGGGGCACCTCTGCGCTGCTTGCTTCCGTCTCCTGAGCCCCAGACCTGGTGTTTCCTGTTGGTAATGAGACAGCTCCATCGGACGCCTCCTCTTTCAACAAGTAATGAATGGGAGTTTCCGACGTGCCAGTGGGAGACAAATACCAAATGTCTCTGAATACATTCTTAATACTTAAGGGCCTAAATTTGCTTAAGGGCCCAGCACTTGTGACCCTCAGCTCAGTTGTCTCCCGCCAGGCTGGGCAGGTGGGGGGACTCTCCTGTGGCCTCTCATGCACCCAATGTCCCTCCTTATCAAGCACCCACAATGCTGCTGTTCTG
>NW_021893965.1:0-628 GCF_006229205.1 Suricata suricatta
GTCATTTCTGGCAACACTCACAACCCTTGGTCCACAGGATAACGGAACCTATACTCTGGAGTACCTTAAATAACGGTGGTGCTTAGCCTGAGGGACCCCTGGGGAATCTGCTCTGACATACATTTCCTTCTGACTTAATGTTAGTGCTAAACACCGAAGATTCCAGTGGCTGGTTTTCCGGACCCCCTGTGCCCCTGGGCTCTGAGTTACATGCAGCCCTCAAGCAGCCCTAGATAGCGGACTCATGGGATGGTGTGGAATTAAAACAGCAAGACCTGCTTCCAAGATTTACTGTACAGTACAAATTCTGGACTGAAATCACAAGACGTCTCTCCCCACTTTCCCCTCCTACCCCCAAGTTCATCTACTCCTGCAGTTCCTTAAGCTTGGAAAGATTGAGGGCAAGGAGAACACCACTGAAGCAGGTAGATTTCACATCCTGGTGATGTATTTGTAGCTGCCACATGTGGCCCCGTGTTAAGCAGCAGAACATTTGGGCTTGCTGGCGGCCAAAGTCAGCCCTTCCCTCCTACAGAGCACCTTCAGACTTCAAAAAGCATTCCAGAGGCTTGCAGAGAAAAGGAAATGGGGGACAGGGCTCCCCCTTCGCTGCCTGCATTCATTTTCC
>NW_021893966.1:0-628 GCF_006229205.1 Suricata suricatta
TTAATACCTCCCTTCCCTTACCAAAGCAGTTATTCCAAAATAAAGCCTGATTTTATTTCTTTTGTTTATTATTATTATTATTTTTTTGCCTCAGGGAAATTCTGCCCTAGGGAAAGCACTTTTAGGGAAATTCCAGGGATCAAAATCAGGCCATTTGAACTATGTCTTAATTGTTTACTTATCGGCAGTACTTAAGGATAAAAACTTTACTGTAAATCTTAAAGGGTCTAGACTTAGGTTTTATCCACACATGAACTGGCTTGGGGAAAAAAGATAATTGAATTCCTGAAACAGGTAGTGATGAACTAGTTACCCACCGGGTGCATTTTGCTGCGTTTTTTGCTGATTCTTCTGGAAGGCTAAAACAAGATATTTCTTTTTGGTGGTGGATTTTTCTGTCTTTCCAACAGAAGGGCTATGCAAACATGATGTGTTTTGCCAAGAGATGTTTACTCTAAAGACTTGCCGATTCAAAAGCAGGATAATGTGTCTGGATCTGATGATAGGCAGTGGCAAATTCTTTATTTGGAGAAAGTATATGAACCAAAGAACATACAGTGCTGGAACTCACGGAGGAGAGTCACCTCCTTCTGCTCCACATCATGGTGTTCAAATAATAGCATGTACT
>NW_021893967.1:0-628 GCF_006229205.1 Suricata suricatta
GCAAATACGATACCAGTGGGCCGAAATAGTGATGCCCTCAGCTGAAGCAGCCAGAGCGCCCCCGGGCTTACTGATCGGCAGCTTCTTTCATTTAACCCAGTGACCCAGTGTACTGTACAAACATTAGCATTTTCTAAATGTGCCATAACATGAAAAACGTTGGGAAGCAGTGCAAGGACCTGGATTTTCCCTCCATATTATTTTCAAGCTTCAAACCAGAACATCCGTTTAGTTTAAATCCATGGCCTCCATCCGATACGCTGTTCTGCTCCCTGAGAGCATCTTTGTTTGACACAGAAAGATCCCACAATATATTGCTTAATTTGTTAACAATTTATTAAGTTGAGGGGCACCTGGGTGGCTCAGTCCGTTAGGCTTCAGGCTTCAGCTCAGGTCATGATCTCACCGTTTGTGGGTTCAAGCCCCGCATCGGGCTCTGTGCTGACAGCTAGCTCAGAGCCTGGAGCCTGCTTCCAATTCTGTGTCTCCCTCTCTCTCTGACCCTCCCCTGCTTGCACTGTCTCTCTCTGTCTCTCAAAAATAAATTAAAAAAAAAAACACAAAAAACAACAATTTATTAAGTTGAAAATTGATGATTTTCAACTTAGTATCATTGGCCTGGGTGGCT
>NW_021893968.1:0-1392 GCF_006229205.1 Suricata suricatta
TTGATATTGTCTCAAGATACTAAGAGAGTATACAGACTTTTAAGGTAAAATTTTTGTTGACTGAAAGCCTCCACTGTATTTGAAGACACATTAATAAACACGCAACAATTCCAGGACTCTACAAAGTCTTCTGTACTAAAGAGCCTGTTACCATTGATCTTGCTGAGAAACTTCCAAGGACAGTGGATAAGTGAAAAGCCAGAGTGATTTGGTGAGTTATAAGGAAGAGGGATTTGTTCAACAGGGAGACTAAAAAAGAGCTTGCAAAGAGGACACCCTGCAGAAGACAAAGGCATGTTCTGTGCTATGGTTGGGAAAGGGGCATGGTGCAGCAAATGAACAAATTAAAGATGATTTTTAAATTTTTTTTAGAATTTTCCTTGATGTATTGGAAAAGGAGCAATTGTAGATTTTGAGCAGCATAATGATTTGATTTTAAGGGGGCGGTGGGGCGCCTGGCTGGCTTAGTTAGTAGAGCATGCGACTCTTGATCTTGCAATCACGTGTTCAAGTCCAACGTTGGTTGTAGACATTATTTAAATTTTTTTAATTTTAATTAAAAAAGAATAAAGGGGTGGAAAGGGGAACTAAGGAAACTTTGTCAGTGTTAGTAGATTGCAAGGAATCTTGAACAGAAGCTAAAATGTTGTCCAGTCTGTGTAAGTATTAAGGTTTAGACAATCTAGGATAGCATCTTATTATACTGAAGGCGTAGAGATTCTTGACTAATTTGTTTTTATTTTAGAGATGAGAAAACATTTTTATATGTAAAATTACTTGCCCAAAGTCACAAGGAGTTAATAGGGTTGGGAATAAGTGGGAGGAAAAGATGGAATTGATAAATACCAGAAAGATGAAAGGTAGAAAACCTAGAGTATTCATGTGTTTTAGAACTTTGTATGCAGCTCAGGGGTCTCTTTTGCAAAGTCACTAAAATCCACAAACTGACTTGTCTTCCTGGTGTTGTCGAGGTATGAGAGGAGACAGTCCTTATAGCCAGGTCCAGGTTTTGAGTCTATTCTCTACAAAATTTCCTCCTGTTTTAGAAAACAGATCCCCCCCCCACCCCCCATGATAAACCTTTCATTTTTCTCACAGGCTCAAGAAGACCCATCTCAGTAGACCGAAGCCCTGCCTAGAACATTTCTGGTTGTTAATGAGGAGGTAGGAGGAGAACAGGGTGGTGGGGTGGAGAGTAGTACTTTTTCCTTGAGTGTGAGGCTTTTGAGGTACCTGGAGAGGATCAGAAGAATGTATTATTCCCTAACTTGGTCTTTCTCTAGTTTTCAATTCATAGAAAAATAGACCCCCTTTCTATGCAGTGTTCTTTTCCTCTTTCAAACACATTTTGAAGAGAAATATTTCTTCTGTGTCAACATGATGTATGCTAAG
>NW_021893969.1:0-628 GCF_006229205.1 Suricata suricatta
ATTGTTTCCCAGTGATTCCTGCATAAGCGTCTTTGGAACAACAAACATAAATTAATACTTTAATTTATATCTCATTTGCTTTTTATAGAAAAGATTAAAAACCTGTTAGTGAATGACAACTAATAATCTTGGACTTGAGATCTCTCTCTTCCACAATTACATAAATCCTTTCCAGAATGAGAATATGCCCAATAACAACTTCCCTTAATATTTGCCAGACTGTGTGCATGAGTAAAAATTATTAGCTGTATAAATATTGACAATGGACTCTGTCATCTCCAGCTAACATTAATCAGACTTTGATATTTAGTTGTAACAAATGAATAAAAATCCTCTGATTGTACATTGAATTTTGGGTTTTAGGATAAATCAATTGAAATATAGCTCCAGTGACTATATTTTAATAAATATTTAATAATTTTCCATAAACAAAGCAAGGACACTCTTAATTTCATATTTACTTATGAGAAGCC
The DNA here is from genome assembly GCF_006229205.1 of Suricata suricatta. Classification (NCBI taxonomy): domain Eukaryota; kingdom Metazoa; phylum Chordata; class Mammalia; order Carnivora; family Herpestidae; genus Suricata; species Suricata suricatta. The sequence goes on from NW_021893969.1 coordinate 474, forward strand.
CACAAATAGATATCAAAGCTCCATTATACATATTTGCTACAAAAAATTGGAGAATTTCAGCTTAAAAAGTCACTTTTGCGGTTTACCCACATATCACTGATCCTTGAATTTTAATCAGCTTTACAGATCATTAATGTCAATGGCAGATTAAGGAA
>NW_021893970.1:0-628 GCF_006229205.1 Suricata suricatta
GGGTGGTTCAGTTGGTTAAGGATCTGACTTCAGCTCAGGTCATGATCAAAATATTTGGTATTAAAAGCATCACAATATCATCATGTCTTTCTAATAATAAGTGCTCTTCTGATGTTAACAAGAAGTGGTTTTTTTTTTGCCTGTATTTAAAATTAATATAAATAAAGACTTCTTTCCTGGATACTTATTTTGCTAAATATTGTTAATTAAATGTATTCATGTTGGTGCATGTGATATATATTCTTTTGGAATTTTTAAATCTATTTAATCTTTTGATCAATTTTAATAATGGTAGTTATTTGGGTTACTTCCAATTTTTTGTTCTAAGAATAATTGCTATAAACTTTCTTATACTTATCTTTTTGTGCAAAAGTGCATAGATTACTGCTGGACATATTCATGTGAATGGATCCATGAGTTCATCGATCATACATATATTGAGTTTTAATGTTTTCTAAAGTAGTTATAACAATTTTCACTCTCAAGAATTACATATGAAATACCTAAATATGTCAGAAATTTAAAAAATAATTAGCAATTCTGTGATATATGTAAGTGTTCTTAATTTTAATTTTAATTAACATTTTACTGATTACTAGAGAAACTGATCATAATTTCATAATTTTTT
>NW_021893971.1:0-628 GCF_006229205.1 Suricata suricatta
TTCAGGTTCTCTTCCTTCTGGAGTCCGTATTTTCTCCTTCCGCTCTTACAGATGAGAGCAATGCCCTTCTCAGTTTGATCGATGGGACAGACGAAGTTTACAGAGCTCCCTTCCTCTCCACCATCTTGGCTCCTCCAAATTCATCATAACTATTTTTAAGGTCCATAATCTTTGTAGCAATAACTTCTCTGGTGTCTCCCATGCCTTTTTCAAGCCCAGCGATTAATTTTATGACTATTATTCTAAATTCTTGTTCAGTTATGTTGCTTATATCTGTTTTGATCAATTCTTTAGCTGTCACTTCTTCCTGGAATTTCTTTAGAAGAGAGTTCTTCCATTTCATCATTTTGGCTAGTTTTCTGTTTCTTGTAAGTTTTAAAAGCTTGTTATGTGCTCTGCACCTGCGAGTATTGTTATATTAAAGGCAGCTCATACACTGCCCAGGGCCTGGCTGTTCAGGAAGTGTTTTTTGAAAGGTGTCATTTGCTCTCTGTTGTTGTGACTTTTGTTATTTTATTTCCCTACTCATAGTCCTGGTTTAGACTCTCTACCATTTATGCTTTGGTTTGTTCCCTGAAGTAGCCCTCTAAAGGAAAACAGATAGACAAACATAAAGAGAACCAGAACA
>NW_021893972.1:0-628 GCF_006229205.1 Suricata suricatta
CCCCCCCCAGGTATCCTGCCGCTCCTGGAGTTAATACTGTTTATGGACTGCTGGCTCCCTTTGATTATTTTTATTGACATTCGTTGCCTATGAATCAGCAGACTGAAGGCCCTTCTGGAGCCAGGAGGATGCCAGCAGATGCTGACTGCTCTGCCTTCTCTGCTGGGAGGACCAGATCCCAGCCGGAGCATCCGAAGCCAGCGCACGGGTGCCCTGGGGAACAGGCGCAGAGGGCAGCTGCTCCTGGGAGGAACGTGGGGGCCGCACGGGGTGGAGGAGAGGCACCTGTCCAGCCACATCTGCCGCCACCCTGCCGCGGACACAACACGGCCCCCGACCGCTCCGTGCCATCCCTCGGGCCCACCCGCACTCCTCTGCCTCCCCCCGTGGCTGTGGCTGTGCACGTGCTGGCCCCCCGCCTCGGGCAGCCAGGTCCCACGGCTCTGCTCCGGCTGCACCTTGACCTCTTCTGAACCCTACTCCTGGAGGATCGAAGCTTGTCTCTATTTTAACCCACGGACAAGGCCTTCTGATTTGCCCAGCGACCGCCCCAGCTCGGAGGCCTTTGCTGGCAGGAGCCTGCCTTTGTCCCTGCTGTCCGTCCTGCTGCTGCTCCTTGCGTGAGAAC
>NW_021893973.1:0-628 GCF_006229205.1 Suricata suricatta
GAGGAGTAGCTGGTTGACAGCTTTAAAGAGAAAAGTCTAGGTTTGAGTGCAAATGACCCCAGTTAACTGTCTAAGCTTCAGTGTGCTTCACCTGTAACAGGTGTAATTGCACAGAACCCGGTATCCAAGGTTACCATGAATGTTACGTGACCCAGTTAGACAAGGCCTGGCCTGTGGTAAGCTTCCGATAAACAGGGACTTGTGTTTTTTCATATGGTGAAATAACAGTGTCATTTCTATTGTACCTGAAGATTTCAGTATGCTCTTCAGATCCACAAGTCGTGCAAATTTATAATTCTCTATCAGAAACTGTTGACATCTGTTATCGCTAAGAGCCTGCTCTAACCTCCAAGTCTGTTCAGTTGCATCACTGTGTTTTCCCGTGTTTTCCGCTGTCTGCCCCCAGGTGACCGCTGTCGAGCCTGTTGTGAACCACGGTGGACCCAGCGTAGGCACCCAGCATCTGCACCCCAGCCTGCGGTGGTTTTTCGGCGTGGTGGCCGTGGTGACTGACGTCGGGCATGTCCTCCTCGTTGACCTGTGCCTGGATGCCTGGTCATGCGGCCAGAACGAAGTGGAGGCGTCAGGTAATCGTGGGGAGCTTCGAGCTGAGCGCTTGTGCATTCCG
>NW_021893974.1:0-628 GCF_006229205.1 Suricata suricatta
CTGAGAAATGGGGCAACATCTAGAGAGATAAGCGGGATCAGAAGAGGATGACATTCATTGTATTAGCATGGACAAACAGCAGTAGGCTAAGCACTGATAAGAATCCCCTTTTAGAGGGTGCCTGGGTGGCTCAGTCAGTTAAGCGTCAGGCTTCAGCTCAGGTCGTGATCTCATGGTTCATGGGTTCAAGCCCTGTGTTGGGCTCTGTGCTGACAGCTAGCTCAGAGCTTGGAGTCTGCTTCAGATTCTGTGTTTCCTTCTCTCTCTGACCCTCCCCTGCTTGTGCTGTCTCTGTCTCTTAAAAATAAATAAAAAAACATTTAAAAATTTAAAAAAAAAGAATCCTCTCAGAGAAAAGGCAAGGTAATAGCATGACACTGATTGTAACTGCGGGTGGAGGCTGATCTAAGGATTTGATATTATAAACCGTTTATAACCACGGGGTAAGAAGAAATTATGACTAATTTATGGGATGCTCCAAAGTTGAGAAATAAACCACTTTCATTGGTGTGCAAAAGCCTAGCACAGCAGAAATTGTCATTTCTTCCTTTTCATTTTTAAAGCTTAAGTAACATAATTATTTTAGCCAAAAGCAATAATAAAAAGGACAATTAAGTGTTTTTATTTT
>NW_021893975.1:0-627 GCF_006229205.1 Suricata suricatta
GAGTTAAAAAAGGCTATAAATGAGGTGAATAATAAAATGGAGGCAGCCACTTCAGGGATTGAAGAGGCAGAGAGAATAATAAGTGAATTAGAAGATATAGTTCTAGCAAAAAAGGAAGCTGAAAAAAAAGAGAGAGAAATTGATCCAAGAGCAGGAAAGGAGAATTTGAGACCTGAATGATACAATCAAATGGAACAACATGCATATCATAGGAATTCCTGAAGAGAAAGACAGAAAGAAAGGTCCTGAAGGGATATTAGACCAAATTCTAACTGAGAATTTCTCAAATCTGGAGAAAGAAATAGACATTCAAATTCAAGAGGCACAAAGAACCCCCTTAAGACATAATTTGAATCGACCTTTGGCATGACATATCATAGTGAAACTGGCAAAATATAAAGATAAAGAGAGAATTCTGAAATCAGCTAGGGAGAAAAGGGCCTTAACATACAAAGGGAAACCTATCAGAGTGGTTACATTCCTATCTAATGAAACTTGGCAGGCCAGGAAGGAATGGCAGGAAATCTTCAATGTGATGAACAGAAAAAACATGCAGCCAAGAATCCTTTATCAAGCAAGCCTGTCATTCAAAATAGAAGGAGAGATAAAGGTGTTCCCAAATAAACA
>NW_021893976.1:0-627 GCF_006229205.1 Suricata suricatta
GAGGTTCAATTTCATGACCCTGAAGGTCATGACCTGAGCTGAAATCAAGAGTCAGATGCTTGGGGTGCCTGGGTGGCTCAGTCAGTTAAGCATCTGACTTCGGCTCAGGTCATGATCTCACGGTTCGTGGGTTCAAGCCCCACGTCAGGCTCTGTGCTGACAGCTAGCTCAGGGCCTAGAGCCTATCTTCACATTCTGTATCTCCCCTTCTCTCTGACCCTCCCCTGCTTGCGTTGTCTCTCTCTGTCTCTCAAAAATAAATTAAAAAAAATTAAAAGATTAAAAAAAAAAGAGTCAGACGCTCAACCAACTGAGCCAATGGAGTTTTGAAAACTCTCAATCTCCCAAGACAGCATAGGACACTAAAACCAGTGCTGTCAGGAAGTGGTGGTCTGGGGATAAAGCTGAGAGTGCAGTGTAGGCTTCGGTTGAGACTCAGTTAGACTAAAAGAGCAGGGTGTCACTCACTCACACAAGGCCCTTTAAAGGGATTAGGGTGGTCTCCCAGGTCCTCCAGATCAAACAGCAGGGCTTCTGGGAAGCATCAGAGTGTCACTCCTTGGTCATCTGAGCAGAAAATCAAGGTAGAAAAGGGTTTCATTCAAACAAACCTGTGAGCATGACTTC
>NW_021893977.1:0-627 GCF_006229205.1 Suricata suricatta
CTCCCCGGCTGCCATGTGCCTCCGCCAGGCGCAGGGGGCCTGCATCCCCGGGGGGCCTCCTGTTGGCAGGGGAGGGCAGCCGCGGCCTGGCCTCTCCCGAGGGCGCCGTTCTCACGGACTGGGTGCCCTTTCCCGGGCAGGCCCGCCTGGCCCTCCTCCTGGTGCAGAGAATCCCTCCATCCCCGGACCTCCCAGTGAGCCGCCCTGAGCCGGCTGGCAGTGTGTGCTGGGCCGTCTACACTGCGCACTCTCGATGCGGATACAGAACCTGTCCTTCTCGTCTCCCGGGCGTCTCTCCAGGCTTACCACCAACCCGACCCTTCCTTTCCAGTTCTTGTTCTCTGCCTCGTCCTGTCCCCTCCCCCATCCCCTCCTCCTCCCTCCCTCCTCCCCTCATTCCCCTCCCCATCTTCCCTCCTGCCCTCCTCCCTTCCTCCCTCCTCCCCCTCTCCCCCTCCTACTTTTGAGGCATTTTTAATACATTACAAAGCATGTTAAACAGGTTGTAATCACATCTGTCCTTAATTTCTTTTTTTAAAAATAGTTTATTGTCAAATTGGTTTCCATACAACACCCAGTGCTCTTCCCCACAAGTGCCCTCCTCCATCACCTCCACCTCTTTCCCCC
>NW_021893978.1:0-627 GCF_006229205.1 Suricata suricatta
AGGAAAATAAGAAGATTTGAATTATTTTATGATAAAGGAATGGAACATATAGAGTGGAAATTTTGTATTTTAGTTAATACCATCCAAAATGAGCTTTTCTTACTTTTTGTAAGTTTACTCTAATTAATTTTGAGAGAGAGATCAGTAGGGGAGGAGCAGAGAGAGAGCAAGACAGGATTCCAACGTTGCTCTGTGCTGTCATCACTGAGTCCGGTGTGGGACTCAGACTCACTGACTGTGAGATCATGATGTCAGCTGAAGTCAGATCCTTCAGCAACTGATCCACACATGTGCCCCCAAAATGGAACTTTTGAAGTGAAATAAAGGGCTAGATTTTCTCATTTTAGGGAGGTACTTGATCAACTGATGAACCTGGTGGGTCTTAATTTTGTATGATTAGGATTAAAGCCTCAATATATTCAAAAGCATTAAGCAGAATTTCGATGGGCTCTATCCCCTGTTCCTGGTATTTCTACACCAAATCCCAATATGCCTACTGCTATCCTGACACACTTCTCACTCAAGGCAAACACTCAGAAATGAACGAATATAGACTTCCTCAGAAACACAGAGAATACCCCAAGCCCTCAAAGCAATGGAGAGCCAATGAGATTATGGAGACACTCA
>NW_021893979.1:0-1392 GCF_006229205.1 Suricata suricatta
ATTATATACTTCATATACCCTTCCTAAAATAACATTAAAACAAAGCAAAGCAAACAGAAAACACTTTATATAAAGGAAAACATGAAATTGACGAATACAAGTTTCTTTTTTTTTTTTTTTCGAATACAAGTTTCAAGATCGTACTGTCTTGGGTGGGGGGAAACAAAAGGATGAGATACAACCTATGAGGATGTTGGTGTGGGTTTTATTCACTATGGTACATGATTGTACTAATGGCCTTACAATGTCTGTGTCTCCCTGTACCCTCATTCTTGGACAGTTCTTTCCCAAAACTGACTATGGCCTTGGTATATTATCTGCTTTGGCCAATGGATAAAAACAAATATGATGGAAACTGACTTGGAATATACTTGCACATTGAACTTGCCCATTCTTGCTGATCTTGAGAATTCTCCAACCACTGCCATGTGAATACAATTAAACTTGCCTCATGGAGAAACATGGCTCAGCCAGTCCTGTCACCCCACCTAACAGCCAGTACAACCCAACAATGAGTACACTCAAAACTGTGAGTGAGCCTATCTTAGACCATCTGGCTAAAGCTACCCAAACCCGAGGAACCATCCAAGTGATCCCAAGCAAATTGCTGACCCATAAACTCATAAGCCATTATAATTTTAGGCTGCAGAGTTTGAGGGGACTTTATTATACGCAAAATCCAACCAATTTAGTTTTTATGTAGGGTGCAGATTTATTTTATAATAAACAAACAAATGAGAACCTTGTATGAATCAATGACGAGAGCATATACTGTGAACCAAGGATTGCAATTAATCCAATTTTATGCACCTGAGGCTCATTTTAAAATAAACGACAACAAAACAAAAATTCACCTCTTAGCTTGCTGATTATATCAGCCTGCAAACCATTCTCCCATCTAGAATTCTTCGCTCCTTGTGTCAGACTGCTGATGGATAACCCTTTCCAACCCTCAATACATTCTACAACTAAATCCTCCCTAATAAGCATAAGAGGAAGTGATGTGTGCAGATTGCAAGTCATCTTAATAAAGACTCTTGTCCCGAACTCTCTTCTCCCTTCTCCTTCTCAATTTCTGAAAATGGTAAGAGCTGGAACATCTCAGATATGTTTTTGAGACTCGCATACATACCGTGCTAGCTTGGGTTCCTGGTGGCTTTGTGGATGCAGAGCTGCTTACCTTACTTGAACTGCTACATAAGAAGGAAATCAATTTACATCTTGTCTGAAACATTGTAATGTGTGAGCCTTTGTTACAGTGCACTTCAGTTTTTGCTCCAACAAATAAACTCTTCCATACCAATCCCTACAATAATATACAGTAATTTCCTGATATAAAATCATTTTTAAAAATGGAAATGCTTTTATTGTTTTTGTTTACTGTGTAAACTT
>NW_021893980.1:0-627 GCF_006229205.1 Suricata suricatta
GTTGAGTACATTTGCAAACTTGTGCAGCCATCATGACTATGGGATTCCAGAACGTTCCCATCACCCTGAAAAGAAGCTCGTGCCATCAGCCGTCACCTCCACCCCCACCCAATCCCTGTAACCCCCTCCTCTACGTCTGCCTCTGTGGACACTTCCTGTAAATGGGACCCTAAACATGTGGGATCCCGTGGCCGGCTCCCTTCATCGAGCCTCGTGTGTCCACGGGCCATCCACGTCGGAGCAGGAGTCGGGGCTTTGTTCTTTCTACGGCTGCGCAGTGTTCCACTGAACGGCTAGACCATGTTTGTTAGCCAGTCATCACCCGGCCGGTATTGGGTTGTCTCCGTTTCTTGACTATTTTGGATAACCTCCCTTCCTTTTTCCTTTTTTTTTTTTTTTGGAAGAACTCCATGATATTTTATTAGTAACATTAAATAAAGAAGAAAAATTATTTAATAGACTTTTTCTTTTCTTTTTTTATTCTTCATTTGCTTTTTTTTAATAGTTTATTGTCAAATTGGTTTCCCTATAACCCAGGGCTCTTCCCCACAAGGGCCCTCCTCTATCACCACCACCTCTCTCCCCCCTCCCCCTTCCCCTTCAACCTTCAGTTTGTTTTCAGTATTC
>NW_021893981.1:0-627 GCF_006229205.1 Suricata suricatta
TGGACATCAGGGTCATGTTCTGATGTCAGAGTAAAAGCTCTCCATTTACCCCGTTGAGGATGATATTACCTGTGGGGCTTTTCATCTATTGAAAGGACCTTATGGTTCTTACCCTTTATTTATTAACATCAGTGTAGTTTATCACATTGGTATCCATAGAGTGAACCATATCTGGAGCCCAGAAATAAATCCCACTTGATGATAGTGAATCATTATTTTCTTTTAAATGTGTTTATTTATTTGGAGAGTGAGAAAGAGACACAGAGAAAGACAGAACTAGCAGGGAAGGGGCAGGAAAGAGAAAGAGGAAATCCCAAATCGGGTCCATAGTCTCACTGTAGACTCAACATGGGGCTAGAACTCATGAAGTGTGAGATCATAATGTGAGCCAGAATGAAGAGTCAGACACCCAAGTAACGGAACCACTCAGGTGCCCCAAACAATTCTCTTGACAAGCTGTTTACCTCCTTTTGCTAGCTTCTTGTTGAGTATCTCTGAATCCAGGTTCATCAAGGATACTGGCCTCCTTTGTAGAGAGGTCTTGGTCTGACTTTGTATTCAAGGTAATGCTGGCTTCATAGAATGTGTCTGGAACCTTTCTTCCTTTTCTATTTCTTGGAACCCTTT
>NW_021893982.1:0-627 GCF_006229205.1 Suricata suricatta
CCCCCCCATTCACTTCCACGTGAAACCCCAGAATTTAACTTTATTTTGGAAATAGGGTGTTTATAGATGTGATTAGTTCAGTTACAGTGAGGTCATACTGGATTCAGGTGTGCCTGAAAATCCAGTGACTGGCTTCTTTATAAGAGATAGGAGAGGGAGATTTGGGTATGGACAGAAAAGACGTGGGAAGAAGGCATGTGAGGAGAGACATAGAAGTGGTGCAGACACAACTCAAAGAATGCCAAGGATTGTAGTCAACCACTGGGAAATAGGAAGAGGCAAGGAAAGAGTCTTCTCTACAGGATTCAGAGGGAGCATGGCCCTACTGACACCTTGATTTTGGACTTCCAGTTCCAGGACTGTGAGACAATAAATGCCTGTTATTTTAAGCCACTAAGGTTATGGTAATCTGTTACCATATTAGGAATTATGTTACCATATTGGGAAACTAACATGGAACTACACAAACAAAGAGAATGAGGTGAAATGTGCGTGAGATATCTGAAGAAGAGGAAAAATAAGAACTGTTGTCATTCATTTATTGAGGGCTGTATATGCCTCCGTCATTCCTAAGGTATGCTTACTGTGTGGTCAGCATCATTTCTGTTAATCCTTAAAATAATCCTA
>NW_021893983.1:0-627 GCF_006229205.1 Suricata suricatta
AGCAATAGTAGTCATAAAACCCATGCACTTTACAGTCTATTCCCTCCCTTGGTCTATGGACTTTATATCTATGTTCTTAGTTTATCGGTTCACTGTTTCCTCAACACATGGTAGATGAGCATGAACTATATTCAAAGGGCAGGGAGGAATTATTGGGAGTGTGAATGGTCCTGACAGCTTGGCTTAGTGCTGGGCATTTTCTTGTTTAAGGAGTTCTCCAAACAATGAGGCACTTTTCTTATATTACAAGGGTTAGAATATACTGTTAAGGACTGCCAGAAAAGGACGAGGGAAATGAGAGGTGACAGAGAACCATAAAAGCAGGCATAGATCTGCTAACACTTTGTAATGTGATGGTTCCTATCACTACCCTGAATCAAAAATATTCATTTGGTTTATGACATTTATAATGTTATAATGTTAAAAGAGCAGGAAGGGGATGCATAGGTGGCTCAGTTAATAGAATGTCAGACCCTTGATTTTGGATCAGGTCATGATCCCAGGGTTGTGAGATTAAGCCCCACATCAGGCTCTGTGCTGAGTGTGGAGCCTTCTTAAGATTCTTTCTCTCTCTTCCTCTGTTCCTCACCTCCACTTGTGCTCTCTCCATCTCTTTCTAAAAATGAA
>NW_021893984.1:0-627 GCF_006229205.1 Suricata suricatta
AACCAACTGAGCCACCCAGGAGCCCCCAAACACATTTCTTATAGACAGCCAGACCTGGAAATCCAATGTTTGGGGATATTAATATGACAAATGGTTAAGGCTGCTCACTTAAAATGCCCATTAAAAAACCTGTTTTAATGGTACCTATATAAATAAAACCCCCAAGTTTTACCTTTAGGCTTTGGTTTTTAATGTTTTTACCTTTTCTTCTCAACGACTACAAACATATTTAGTGTGGCTACATATGCGCTAAGCAAGGCTCAATTCTATTTTTTTTTAATAGTTTATTGTCAAATTGGTTTCCATACAACACCCAGTGCTCTTCCCCACAAGTGCCCTCCTCCATTACCACCATCTCCCTTCCCCTCCTCCCACTTCAGCCCCAAGTTCGTTTTCAGTATTCAATAGTCTCTCATGATTTGCATCCCTCTCTTTCCCCAACTCTCTTTCCCCCTTCCCCTCCCTATGGTCCTCTGTTAGGTTTCTCCGGTTAGACCTATGAGTGCAAACATATGGTATCTGTCCTTCTCTGCCTGACTTATTTCGCTTAGCATGACACCCTCGAGGCCCATCCACTTTGCTACAAAAAGATTTCATTCTTTCTCGTTGCCATCTAATACTCCATTG
>NW_021893985.1:0-627 GCF_006229205.1 Suricata suricatta
AACAGAGAACATCAGGGCACTTGAATTTCTCAGAATCTACTCAAATCTCATCTACCGGACTCACAACTTCAGAGGCTGAAATAATTCAGACATAGGACAGATTGTGTTTGCCCTTGTTTGTCACCGTGGAGGGAGATGATCCTTCTGGAGGTAGCTTACAAGTGTTCTTCAAGAGCCTTAGAAGTGTCCGTAACCTTTGACTCCTTCTTTGCACATTAAGAGTCTGAACTTACTTTTCAATGAGTGTCTGACAGCGGATGCATGCTTACCAACAGTTTAACAAGAATAAGCAGTTTCTGGCAAAGTTCAGGAAAGGAGATACGACATTTTAGATGTGGGGAAGAAATGATACATTCACCTCGGCCGAAGTAACACCGATAAAACCGTGCCATAAGTGAGGCTGAGTCAGGACTTGGTTCATGAGGACAGAGGCCTGGCTCCCGGATATGATCACAGCTCTGTGTCGGCTAACAGGGCAGCCGAGGCCGCCTGACCTAGCCCGACCCTCAGGCTCCTCGTCTGTAAGACGCGGGCGATGGTAACAGGACTCTTCTAGAAGTAACGAGTGTAAGTGTACGGAGAGCACTTTGAACAGCTCCTGGCCCGTCGCAAATGCTGTCGCCAGCC
>NW_021893987.1:0-627 GCF_006229205.1 Suricata suricatta
AGTTTCCGACATAGAATGTAATACTGAAACCTCTGCTACCTTACACTTGGGCTCACGACTTCCATATGATTTGCCTTTCACTTATAAAAAAGCCACAGGCCTTGTCAGCCAGATTCCACAGTGACACTCAGCAGTGGATACTTGGATTCAGTTTTGGTTTTGCTTTCAGATTGTCACACACACACACACACACACACACAGAACCAAGCCACAAAAAGCCTGGACACATGTGTCCCCCCACCTTCCCCACTTTGTCTCTTTCCTTTCTGTAGAGCTTGACTAACATGTTTATTTCAGAACCTCTAATGCACACATCCGCATACACTCCTTCAGCAGGATTCTTGAGCTGCTGCCTGCTGCATGTCGATCATACATCAATTTAACTGTACGGTGTGGCCCCTGGTTATCATCCCCCCTGCCCCCCGAAGCCATGTGGCATACTCATCTTCTCTAATCCTGGTCTCTAGTATTTCTAAAGTACTTTACAAGCCCAGAGTAATGGCTTCTAATGCTTTGCAGCAGCTGACCTGGTAGCACACATGATATCTTAAATGTAACAATCAAAGGAGTGCGCGGGATCTCGGTATTTCCGCTGGCTCGCACGTGTGCTGTGTCCAGGTCCACAAT
>NW_021893988.1:0-627 GCF_006229205.1 Suricata suricatta
AGAAAATGGAAAGGAAAGAGACAAAAAGAAGTGAAGAAGAGGAAATAAAAAGAAAAGGGTAAGAGGAAAAGAGAAAAAATATATAGAAGTGGGTCGGAGACAACAAAGGGCAGTAGACAGTTTAAAAGTGTATGACCAGTTGAGGGGAGAGGTAAGGATGAGATACAGGAGAATATATCTGGGTTGCTAGAAGGTGAAAAAGTAAGGGAGACTGGAGAAAGGAAAATGAGGAGTAAAAAATTAACAGGGTTAAGTAAAGAAAAAGAAAAAACAAAAAAAATGGTAATAATAAGGAAGAAATAAGTACGAAAAAAGTGGAGAAAGAAAAAGAAAAGAGAGCAGCAGCTCCCCCTTGTGGATAGGCTTGGTTTGATGTGGTAGGCCTTGAGGCTGTTCTCAGAGGCTCTGCCTTGGTGTCTATGGAGATAAGAATGGCGGCACGCCAAGCTCCGCTGAGCTAGGCACTGTAGGCCACTCTAATGAGTCCGATCTCCTTGGGCCGCAGTTGAGCCGAGTTGTATTTTCCAGACCAGCCTCGGTTCAAAGTTCCAGTCCATGCACGTTTGCACTACCACAGATGAAATATATTTGTTTTGGTGGCTGGCTTCTTAGGGGGAGGAATCAGTT
>NW_021893989.1:0-627 GCF_006229205.1 Suricata suricatta
GATGGTCCAGGAGACCACGGACACTGCATTTTAGAGGCCTCTTAATGCTCAGGTAGAGCTGATGGGTTTTCCTTTCCAATGCAACACAAATTGAAATGGTAAATTGTGACTCCTGTAGGGTTCTTAAGTCTCACTAGGACTTGTATGCACCTTGCTCTGAAATAGAGATTTCTCGTTATACCATATGCAACACCTGAGGCTTACAGAGCTCGTAAGAGAAATCTTTGCCCCAAAGTTATGCAAGTGGTTTTCCAGAAAAGACAGAGCAGGCCCTTTAACTGTCTCAGATGGGGTAATAGGGTTGTCATCTGGGCCACCCTGGCTAATAGGGCCCGTACGACTCTCTGTCCCCTAAAAAAAATGAGTGAGGCTAATCCGAATGAGACATGTGAAAATATTCACTCATCAGAACACCCATGTGCGTATCTCTAAAGGTTGACCACATTGCTTCTTGTATTGAGAGGGGAAAAAAAAAAAGGAAAGCAGAATAATCATCTGCAAATCTCTAAGTCTCCTGGTATCCTAGAATTTCCTTCTATTTGCTTGTTTCAGAAGAAGGAAAGTAAGTTGAACCCAGAAGAAGAAGTTGGTTCTTTCGGAAGGTCCTTTTTGAAGCAAGAAGTTTGT
>NW_021893990.1:0-3149 GCF_006229205.1 Suricata suricatta
TTCTGGCACTTAGGTCTTAATGGGGCCCAGCATCAATTAGGTCTTTAGGAAGTGGCCAATGACTCCTCTGTGAGGCCAACATAAACACTCAGGCTCCCAGTATATTTCTGAGGAGAGAGTACTGGGTCTCATCCATGCGGAGCCTCTATGGATAGGGCTTCCCAGTGTAAGATTTGATAGGGGAGCATCAGTCCACCTCACATTCCTGTTGTTGTACCAGACATTGTGTGAGTCCCCAGGAGACAAGCGCACTCATAAGTGGGACAGGAGTAAATCTCATTGGGACCTCCACTTAGAAACTCCTTATGTGTACAGATTTTCACATGCTCCAAAAATGAACAGAAAAGCAGTCCAATCAAATAGATCCTAACTGGCCATGGAAGGCTTTTAAATGTTACTGTGAATGTCATGGAAGACATTGGGACAGAGGGTAAGCCTAAGAGGATGGATGAGCACAGGAAGAGAGAGACAGGAGAGGTCCCTCTGTAACCACCGGCGAAATAAACCTGGACTTCTAGAATCCATTCAAGCTGTGCTTCCCAAACCACATTTTGAGATTGACTTTTCTCCTTTAACTTTGGTCCCTCACTGTGTCATCTGCTTCATTCTTTCCCACTTAGCTGGGTGTGTGTTTCCTCTCTCCTTTCTCTTCATGTGACAGGGCTCTTTCCTTTTCCCAAGAACCTGACCAGATCGACTCTAGAGGCAGCAAGACCTATTGATAGCAAAATACACGACCCTGGCTGGAAAATCTACAATTTCAAATCCAGCATTATGCTCAGTAGAGAGTAGGACACATTACAGAAGTGCATAGAGAATTCTTTCCCCAAATGTTGTTATCTCTTGGTCTCTTTGGAACACATAGTAAGACTTTTCAATATTCAGCTCCCTCAATTCCACTTCTAAGTACTATTGAATCAAAAGTAAGGAAGACATATCGGATTTGAAACTGTGGGCAACACTATCCTATGCCATGTAGATTCTAAATTATCACACATTCACAGTGAAGGCAACAGAGAACCTCAGGGAAGGGGAAGGTTTAAGTCAAGATAAAACATCATGAATAGTCCTTACACGGAAAAATGCCTGATTGTTTCCTTCAAATGATGTCATTTGTGCCAAGTCCCATTATAGCACTTTAAAACCATGAACATATAGTAATTATATGATACTGGTTTCCTTTTGCTGAATATTTAAATCTGCAATAATGGGAAACTATATCTTTCATCCTGTACAAATGACCATTTTTTAAAAATAAAAACATTTTTGGGGCGCCTGGGTGGCTCAGTCGGTTGGGTCTCCGGCTTCGGCTCAGGTCAGATCTCATGTTTGTGGGTTCGAACCCTGCATCAGGCTCTGTGCAGATAGCTAGCTCAAAGCCTGGAGCCTGCTTCCAGTTCTGTGTCTCCTTCTCTCTCTGCCCCTCCCCCTCTCATGCTCTGTCTCTCTGTATCAAAAATAAATAAAACATTAAAAAATTAAAAAAACATTTTTAAAATAGTTTTTTTTTATTTTAGAGAGAGCTACAGTGAGCGATCGAGAGGACATGGGTAGGGGAGAGAAAGAGGGAGACATAGAACCTGAAGTGGGCCCCAGTCTCTGAGCTGTCAGCATAGAGCCAGACATAGGGACTCAAACCCACAAACCGTGAGGTCATGATTTGAACCGAAGTCACACATTCAACCCACTCCGCCATGCAGGCATCATTCCGCTAGTAAATTTCAAGTGTACAATACACTAGTCTTAACTCTGGTCACCATGCTCTAAACTTCAGTCCTACACATCTGCATCAGTAAGCCTTCTACCATTTGATCCAATGTCTGGTCATTTCCCTGTCCTTTGCCCCTGTCAACTAACATGCTAGTATTTATCATTTGTTTTTTTAGATTCCACATACATGTGATTTTGATGAGGGACTTGAGGCAGGCTGAGGGGCTAAGCACAGGCTAGCACATCCCCCTCCTTGGACACTCGAGGCTACCCCAAACCAGGAAAGGACATAGAACCAAACAATCATGTAAATGGAGAAGAGTCTGCAGCAGCTTACCAGAACAAGGCAATCCCGTCCTAGCCTAAAGTCCAGGAACTCCCTACTGTCTCAATGTTAATGCTTTGCTGGAGGAAAAACAGCCTCAGCTTCAGAATCCCTAGGTCTCCAGTAAGTCTGTAACATGTGAAAGTCTCTCTGGAAACTCCCTCTAGACTTTCTCTTCCTGGACTGCATAAAAGAGTCATACCCGCCCAACTACCCCAGTGCACCTCTTTCTGCCCATGGGTCTTGTCTCTATGCTTTAATAAAATCAGTCGCCCTTAAGAATTCTTTTTCAGTCGTCAGCTCAGGACCCCAGAAACCCCGCATCACCCCAAAATGTCACCAAGTTCAGACACTATATATTTTTCTCTGTGTGGCTCAATTAATGTAACACAATGTTCTTCTAGGATTATTCTGTGAGTGCAAAAAAAGATTGCCTTCTTTTCTAAGGTATTTATTCCAAGAATGAATTAGATGAGGGACCTCTATTGGGAAGAGAGCTAATACCAGAGAGGAACCGTTCCTTTTTTCTTTTTTTAAAAAAATAGTTTATTCTCAAATTGGGTTTCATACAACACCCAGTGCTCTTCCCCACAAGTGCCCTCCTCCATGACCACCACCTCTTTTCCCCCTCCCCCTTCCCCTTCAGCCCTCAGTTCGTTTTCAGTATTCAATAGTCTGTCAAGTTTTACCTCCCTCTCATTCCCCAACTCTTTTTTCCTCTTCCCCTCTCCTTGGTCCTACAATGGGTTTCTCCTGTTCTCCTGTTAGACCTATGAGTGCAAACAGATGGTATCTGTCCTTCTCTGCCTGACTTATTTCGCTTAGCATGACACCCTCGAGGTCCACCCTATCCTCCAAAGGGCCAGATTTCATTCTTTCTCATTGCCATGTAATGATCCATTGTATATATATATACCACATCTTCTTGATCCATTCATCAGGTGATGGCCATTTTGGCTCTCCATGTTTTCGCTATTGTTGACATTGCTGCTATGAACATTGGGGTACATGTGCTCCTATGCATCAGCACTTCTGTCTCCCTTGGGTAAATCCCTAGCAGTGCTATTGCTGGGTCATAGGGGAGTTCTATCGATAGTTTTTTGAGGAACCTCCA
>NW_021893991.1:0-1392 GCF_006229205.1 Suricata suricatta
AGTATGAGGAAAGCTAGATGGCTAGAGATTAACAAACAAAAATGAGTATAGGTCATAAAAAAAGAAAGTGAAGAAGGTGATTTACGCATTATAAACTGATGAGATTGAGGTTATTACTAGAAATGATTCTTGAGATTACCATTAAAAATGTTTTTGAGGGTTAAAATTGTTAACTTTTAATTATAAGAAGCTGACTGGATTCAGTAAGTATAGACTTATTGATTTTTTGTTTTATTTTATTTTTTGACAAGGTTGCCATTCTCAAAGATCAGAAAAATTTTAAGACATAGTGTTTCTGGATTTTAGTAGATATTTAGCAACGTTTCACAAAATATTCCTGCAGTCAAGATGAAGCAATGAAGCTAGAGAATAGAACCTTCAGGCAGACAACTTCAATGGTCATCACAAAGGGTAGGGATTAATGGAGATACGCCCCTTTGGAAGGAGATATTTTAAAGGATGTCCACTAGAAAATCCTCATTGACCCTGTCCTAATTAGTTCAACATTATGATAATATGCAAAATGAGGACACCTATGGCAAGTTGATGAGATAAAGCCAGAAGGGATAGCAAATCCAGCCAATGGCCATATCTAATCGTATGAATCATAATAATCACTATTTATAGAAAGATAGTAAGTCATACAGTAAAGAAATAAGATTATTTTTGTTATAGTGACAGTTATGTCATTTCTTCATTATGTTACCCTGGGATAGTTACCTGACCAAATCCCAGTTCTTTCAACAATTTCTACCATACAAATTTGTTTTGATAGTTAAAAAGATGACCTAGGTGAAAAATAAATTAAATTTTAAGCAATAAATACACATAATTTTTATTAGGGAATTTGGGCTCTGTCTGCCAAAATAAATAACATAATCCCAAAATTTGGTGATGGACCAAAAATGTTTGGCTCAAAGGAGGTAATAGCCCCCATTCTAGGCTGGTTAGACTATTCCTCAGGTACAGCAATTAGTACCTGACTGGATTTGAAGAAGTTAAATTACGGTGAAGCAAGCATTCAGGCTCAGGTGACTATAATGATGAGGAGAGAGAAAAGAATACTTTGAGGAACATTGAAGCAATGAGGATATTCAACTTAAGGATGAGAAAAAACAGCTGACTTCATGTAGTCAGATGGCTGTTATGTGGGAGATGCTAGTTTTGAGTCTCTAGAAATAGAATAGGAATAATGGAGAGAAATACTAGGTTGTCAGATTTCAGGTCGGTAGAATAATAATAATAAACTTAATGAAAAAAATGAGGAGTAGCGCCAAGTTTTTATACGGCCTAAGGGCCAGAAACTGTCGTGAATCCTGTATAATGAGTCCTTTAATCCTTACAACAATCTTTTAAGAAGGTGCTAATAATCTAATAATTGTAAGTAATAAT
>NW_021893992.1:0-627 GCF_006229205.1 Suricata suricatta
TTTCTTGCCAAGGGTGGAGAGGAGCCCTGGGCAGTTGTGGGTGGAGAGAGGCTTCCGGCAGTCACTGCGGGCACAGCCGTGTGTCTTGGGCTGGGGAGCAGTGGCTGGGGGACAGGAGGCAACTGGGTGGCCACACTTTCTTGGTCTCTACCCGCCCCTGCCCCACCCCATCCCAGAGAGTCCTCATAGCCAGCTCGCCTGACAGGACACAGGACAAGGGCGCAGGCTGGCTGTGGACATTGACTCCCTGTTTTCCTCTTCTGCCCAGGGGAGGATTTTAAGGATGCCTGCCGAGTGCCTCTGTTCCTCAGTTCGGATTTGTCTGCTGTTGTTATGGTTCGACTGGGGGTTTGGAGGGACCCACAGACCTGGAGGCCCTTCATATCACATCGTATCTAAGGTGCACGCTGTCACCATGACGGTCCCCAAGGCAGGACCTGGGGACTGGGACCCACACGTCCGTGCCCGGCAGAGCAGCGGGCTCTGGGATTTGGAAAGGTGCGAGGCGGGTCTCTCTCGAGGAGCTCCCCGCCATGGTGTGGAAGGGACGGAGGCATGCAGAAATCGATGGGGCAGGAGCAGGGCAGGAGACACCCTGTGAAAGGGGAGGGGCAGAAGGGGCCAGGG
>NW_021893993.1:0-627 GCF_006229205.1 Suricata suricatta
ACTGAACTGCTCACTGGAGCTGGCCCTGGACGTCAGGCTGCAAACCCTATCACACGATTATAAAGTTCTTTGCTGCTTCGTCCCAAGGCCAGACTGCACTGTGGGAGACCTCAGACTCTGGTGTTAGGGGTTACAAACTCTTGTCCTGGGTCTAACCTCTTCCTTTCTGGACACCCTGGCCAGCTGATGAACTCTGGGCCTCAGTGTTTTCATCTGTCACATGGGTCTGATTTGGCACCTGGCCCTCCTTGGTCACAGGATTAAATCCTTGTGAGGCCGGGCACGATTTCCAGAAATCTGTCTCTTGTGGTTGATCTTGCGTCTCCCCTCTCCAGCTAGGGAGGATGAGGACGCTGGCCTGTGGCAGAGGGAGGGGCAGGAGGGGGATGGAGCCCCCTTGAGCCCTTTCACATGGACCATCCACCCAGAGCAAGAGGTGATGACACAGGGACGCGTGACCAGGATTCGGGAACGCACGGAGCCACAGTGGGGACAGCCCAGCACGGGCCCAGCCAGGCACGGGGACCCGAGCCCCAGTGTAATGGGGGCCCCTGGAAGTGAGTGTCAGGTGCGCACAGGGTCTGAATGCGTTCGCGTCAGCCTCCCCACCGGGCCTGGGAGCCGGGC
>NW_021893994.1:0-627 GCF_006229205.1 Suricata suricatta
ACACACACAGTCAAAGAGGTATGAGCATTTTTAAAGTTCTTGGAACTTATGACCAAACTGCTTTCCAGAAAGGTTGGGTTAATGTATTCTTCCACAAGAAGGACATGAAGGTACATTTCCCTGGTCCCCAGGCAGGTCGTGAGGGTACACAGACATCGAGGGCCACTTGGACGACTCCATCCATCCATCCAGAGTGTGGACAAGAGCAGCTCGGGTGAATTGAGGGGAAGGTGTTTTTTAATAGGCTCTGAAGAGTGAAAAGTGCCATGTACTTTAATTTAAAAATCCAATAAGTCCAAACTGAGAGTGGAGGAAAAAAACCTTTTAGGGAAATTAAATATAAAGCTTTCTCCTGCTCGAGGGACCTAACAGCCAGCCCCCAAAAGCCTCGGAGAGGAGCCTCCACGCCAGCAGCTGACAGTAACCTTGTCTGCCTTCACCACTCAGTGTCAAACACTTCAGTGTGGACCAGGCTCCCGCCAAACTCTCTGGGTGACACTAATCCCTGATTTAATTACCCTTGACAGTGTGTGATGGGCCTTAACGAGCTAGGGTCCCTAATGAGCTACATCTTGGGGTTTTGGAGCATTACCTGAAGGGCGTGGCCCTCGCCCAGGCCAACTCTGG
>NW_021893995.1:0-627 GCF_006229205.1 Suricata suricatta
TACAATTCACTTTTCCAAAGGATAACAAAATACTGATTTAAAGGAGTGCATTCACCCCAATATTTACAGCAGTGCTATCAACAATAGCCAAATTATTGGAAGAGCTCAAATGTCTATCAACTAATGAATAAAGGAGAGGTCATATATCTGAGGTCATATATATGACAATATATATTGTATATACACACACAAAAACACACACACACACACTGGACTGTTACTCGCAATAAAAAGAATGAAATCTTGCGACGATGCGGAAGGAACTGGATGGAACTGGAGGGTATTTTGCTAAGTGAAGTGAGTCACTCAGAGAAAGACAGATATCATATGATTTCACTCATTATGTAGAACTTGAGAAACACAACAGATGAAACAAGGGAAGGAAAGACAAAAGGAGATAAAAACAGACAAGGAGACAAACTACAAGAGACTCTTAAATATAGAGATCTGAGGGTTACTGGAGCAGAGGTGGGTGGGGTGATGAGTTAAATGAGTGATGGGCATTGGAGAGGGCATTTCTGGAGATGAGCACTGGGTGTCATATGAATCTCTGGGTACTACTCCTGAAGCCAATACTATACTTCATGTTACCAACTTGAATTTAAAATAAATAAGTAAATAAACTAA
>NW_021893996.1:0-627 GCF_006229205.1 Suricata suricatta
CTTTTGGTGTCGTGTTATTTATATCAATGTTTTCCTTATCTGAAGCATTTATAGCATTAAAAAAGCAGAAAATTTAAAAGTCGTAAAAACTTAGCAGAAATGATATAAGCGTTGACCAAAATAATACAAAATAAACGTACGGATTCCATGGGGTTTTCTATAGATCATGTCATCTATGAACCGGGACACTTTTCTTAGGTTCTGGCCTTTTTTACAGGAGTGTGTTCCTTTGATTGGGTAACCTGGTAATGATCGTATCACAGAGAGTATTTTCATATATTCCCTTGTCTTCACTCCTTGGGAATTCTTGTGAAGATATGAGGTACTTTTTCTCAAGTGTTTGTTTGAATGATCCAGTAAAATGATCAGACATAGGGCTTTTCCTTTTTTGGAGTTAGTTTTTTCTTTGTTTATTTTTCAATTGCCCTTTCAATCTTCTTAAATGTTGGCAGTAGTGATATTTTTTCATGATGGAGTATAGTTGGTTGTACCATTTTTTGACTTCATTCTCATCTATTGGTGTCAATTGGTGGGCATATAATTATCCATTGTTGCCTCTTACACACCTTTTTATTTCAGCAGTGTCAGTTATAATCTGTCTGCTTTCACTGCACTGCTGGCAACTTA
>NW_021893997.1:0-627 GCF_006229205.1 Suricata suricatta
CAGCCGTCAGAGTCCCCCCAAGGGTTGGTCCAGTGGCCCACAGTATGGTTTTCCCGGAAGGCTGCCCGGCATGAGGCGGCAGAAACAGTAGCAGAAACACAGAGAAAAACACAAAGTGAAGACTACACTGACCAAGAAGTTGGCATCTTAAGATCATGTCTGTAGATTCCAAACCTGTCAAACAATCTAGGAGGGACCCAGACTTTGTAAAGGACATGTGTCAGGGACTCTCTGATAACCCAGGTGACAGAGAAGCAGGAGCAGTAAGGAATCAAGGAGGCTCTATTTCCAAGGATTTGGCCCTAACTTAATTAAAAACGATTTTTTTTAAGCATCTAATGCTTGTGAGATGTTATTTAGAGTTTGTTGAGTATAGGCGGACGGTGCCGTATTTGGATGTGCAAACCTTTTTCAAGAACCAGGAGTTATGCTAGAGAAAAGAATCAAGGCAGCCATTTACCATTATTACTTTGCAAAATTTCAGGTAAGCCAAACCTGGGTATTATTTTTAAAAGAAGAACTTTTATTACTTCTTGTGCCTTTTCTGTCTTGTAGGGGAAGGCCTTGAGTCAATTAGTAAAAGCATCAATCCACACCAGCACATGTTGGAATGCCTTTGACCTTGGC
>NW_021893998.1:0-627 GCF_006229205.1 Suricata suricatta
AGAGAAGGAGACACAGAATCGGAAGCAGGCTCCAGGCTCTGAGCTAGCTGTCAGCACAGAGCCTGATGCGGGGCTAGAACCCACGAACGTGAGATCTGACCTGAGCTGAAGTCGGAGGCTTAACCGACTGAGCCACCCAGGCGCCCCTGAAGTATTTCTTGAAAGGCCCCTCTGGAACCGCAGCCGAGTAGACCCCGCCAAGGAATCCAGCCCGGCGGAGGCTGGAAGTCGGGGTCTCTGGAAAACACCCTCCCTCCAAGCTCACCTTGATTCCTAGACGTTTAAAGGAGAAAAAGGCTCAAAGTCAATAGGCCTGTGGGTTTCAGGCATGTGGCCTCCAGCTTCTGAGCACCAACCACTGCCCTTTCGGAAAGGCCGGGCCGCGCCCAGGGCTGGGATTAGTCAAACATCGTTCCAAATGTTCTGGGAACAGCAAAACCCCACATCTATTTGCCAAGTCATTTTTCACTTAATTATTAGACCTGAGTGTCTTCCAAGGGAAATGTAATCCTCATGTTCGCGATTCTTCTCTACTTAATCCACCACCGTGCTTCCCAAAGCCCTCGCGGGTGTCGGAGATGCCTTCGGAATCTCCTAAGAGGCTCTCCTGACCCCCCGCTCTCCACT
>NW_021893999.1:0-627 GCF_006229205.1 Suricata suricatta
GTGGATGGACCTTGAGGGTGTCATGCTAAGCGAAATAAGTCAGGTGGAGAAGGACAGAAACCATATGTTTGTACTCATAGGTCTAACAGGAAAACAGGAGAAACCTAATGGAGGACCAGGGGGAGGGGAAGAGGGAAAGAGAGTTGGGGAGAGAGAGGGATGCAAAACATGAGAGACTATTGAATGCTGAAAATGAACTGAGACTGAAGGGGGAGGGGGAAGAAATGAGGTGGTGGTGATGGTGGAGGGCACTTGTGGGGAAGAGCACTGTTTTATAAAAACCAATTTGACAATTAACTAAAAAATAAAATAAAATAAAATAAAATGCTGACTTGCTTCACTATAAATTATCTAATAGAAATGATAAAACAGTGCTCCATGTGATAGATTAGAAAACCGCAAACAAATTGTCAGCCCTTACTGCAAACCAGTCAGCCTCCCATATTTCTGTAGCCCACTCACTCTTGCAGCCCTCCTGCAAAACTGCGTGCCACCATCTCCTCTCTCTCAAGCTTCCAATACCGCCTTCCCCTTCCTCACTCTCAGCTGAAGAATGTGCTATTTCACTGAGAAAATTAACCAGAAAAGAATTTCCAGATGCGCCCACACCACATTTATTCCTGTACC
>NW_021894000.1:0-627 GCF_006229205.1 Suricata suricatta
TTTTACATAACATTAGAAGACATTGGGATATAAGATTAAAATATTTCTATTTACATAAAAATATTTAGGAATAAATATTATTTTTAAAATTGTAAAAAATATTAACAAAAGGTGTTTTAATAAATCTAATCCAAGACCTCTACACTAAAAAGTATAAAACACTTTAAGGAGAAATTAAAACCTAAATAAATTTAAAATTAGGTTAGTTCATGGATTAAAACACTCGATATTATTAAGACATCAGTTCTCCCTTAAACTGATCTCTAGATTCTATGCCATCCCGATCAGAAATCCCAGGAGGCTCTTTGTAGAAAGAGTCGTTGTTTTTAAAATTTATATGGAAATACAAAGAATTTAAAATTGCTGGTCATTTTTTTTAAAAGGATAACATTGGAGGATTCATTTTACCTGATTTCAGTGCTTTCTATAAAACTACAATAATTAAGACACAGAGGTATTGGTGAAAGAGTAGACCTATAAATCAGTGGGACAGAAGAGTGCTCAGAAATAGACTGATGATCAACTGATTTTGACAAGGTACCAGGGCAATTCAATGACAAAGAAACTCTTTTCAACAAACTGGTACTGGAACAACTGGATATCTATGTGGGAAAAAATAGACATCAT
>NW_021894001.1:0-627 GCF_006229205.1 Suricata suricatta
TCTATTTTTTTCCATATAAAAAATAACTATATATTTAGAAAAAAAAGTATGGAAACCAATTTGACAATAAACTATTTAAAAAAAATAAATACATGATCTTACTTTTTAAGCTCCAACTTTAAAATCCTCTGATTCAGTCAAATATTTTTTTAAAAAATACCTCATATTTCATAAGGTATTACTATGAAATAATGAGACATAAGCCACATCTGAAAATTGCTCTACATATAACATTTCAAAAATCATCTACATATAAAATGTACAGAATGGCTTCAATACACTCACAAGATAGGTCTGGAGATAAGTTTTACGTAAATCTCTTGCAAGGCTACAGCCTCCATAAATATCATGTAAATTTCTGTTTATTCTTTCTTCATTAAAAAATTAACTTCAAATGCTCTTGAGGACAGTATTGCATTTGTTCTTCCTTTAGCCAGTAGGTCATGTAAGAGGGTTTAATTTAATTTAAGGAACATGAGAGTAGATAAAAGATAGTGCAGGTGTATTCATTTTCTTTCTTCACAGAATAAATGTTTCTTTTAGTTCAGTCATCTGTTCCATAGCTTGGGAAGGAACTTAATTCTCTCTCACATCTGGATATCTTTATCCTGATGAAAACTGCAATTA
>NW_021894002.1:0-1392 GCF_006229205.1 Suricata suricatta
ATTATATACTTCATATACCCTTCCTAAAATAACATTAAAACAAAGCAAAGCAAACAGAAAACACTTTATATAAAGGAAAACATGAAATTGATGAATACAAGTTTCTTTTTTTTTTTTTTCGAATACAAGTTTCAAGATCGTACTGTCTTGGGTGGGGGGGAAACAAAAGGATGAGATACAACCTATGAGGATGTTGGTGTGGGTTTTATTCACTATGGTACATGATTGTACTAATGGCCTTACAATGTCTGTGTCTCCCTGTACCCTCATTCTTGGACAGTTCTTTCCCAAAACTGACTATGGCCTTGGTATATTATCTGCTTTGGCCAATGGATAAAAACAAATATGATGGAAACTGACTTGGAATATACTTGCACATTGAACTTGCCCATTCTTGCTGATCTTGAGAATTCTTCAACCACTGCCATGTGAATACAATTAAACTTGCCTCATGGAGAAACATGGCTCAGCCAGTCCTGTCACCCCACCTAACAGCCAGTACAACCCAACAATGAGTACACTCAAAACTGTGAGTGAGCCTATCTTAGACCATCTGGCTAAAGCTACCCAAACCCGAGGAACCATCCAAGTGATCCCAAGCAAATTGCTGACCCATAAACTCATAAGCCATTATAATTTTAGGCTGCAGAGTTTGAGGGGACTTTATTATATGCAAAATCCAACCAATTTAGTTTTTATGTAGGGTGCAGATTTATTTTATAATAAACAAACAAATGAGAACCTTGTATGAATCAATGACGAGAGCATATACTGTGAACCAAGGATTGCAATTAATCCAATTTTATGCACCTGAGGCTCATTTTAAAATAAACGACAACAAAACAAAAATTCACCTCTTAGCTTGCTGATTATATCAGCCTGCAAACCATTCTCCCATCTAGAATTCTTCGCTCCTTGTGTCAGACTGCTGATGGATAACCCTTTCCAACCCTCAATTCATTCTACAACTAAATCCTCCCTAATAAGCATAAGAGGAAGTGATGTGTGCAGATTGCAAGTCATCTTAATAAAGACTCTTGTCCCGAACTCTCTTCTCCCTTCTCCTTCTCAATTTCTGAAAATGGTAAGAGCTGGAACATCTCAGATATGTTTTTGAGACTCGCATACATACCGTGCTAGCTTGGGTTCCTGGTGGCTTTGTGGATGCAGAGCTGCTTACCTTACTTGAACTGCTATATAAGAAGGAAATCAATTTACATCTTGTCTGAAACATTGTAATGTGTGAGTCTTTGTTACAGTGCACTTCAGTTTTTGCTCCAACAAATAAACTCTTCCATACCAATCCCTACAATAATATACAGTAATTTCCTGATATAAAATCATTTTTAAAAATGGAAATGCTTTTATTGTTTTTGTTTACTGTGTAAACTT
>NW_021894003.1:0-627 GCF_006229205.1 Suricata suricatta
ACACACACAGTCAAAGAGGTATGAGCATTTTTAAAGTTCTTGGAACTTATGACCAAACTGCTTTCCAGAAAGGTTGGGTTAATGTATTCTTCCACAAGAAGGACATGAAGGCACATTTCCCTGGTCCCCAGGCAGGTCGTGAGGGTACACAGACATCGAGGGCCACTTGGACGACTCCATCCATCCATCCAGAGTGTGGACAAGAGCAGCTCGGGTGAATTGAGGGCAAGGTGTTTTTTAATAGGCTCTGAAGAGTGAAAAGTGCCATGTACTTTAATTTAAAAATCCAATAAGTCCAAACTGAGAGTGGAGGAAAAAAACCTTTTAGGGAAACTAAAATACAAAGCTTTCTCCTGCTCGAGGGACCTAACAGCCAGCCCCCAAAAGCCTCGGAGAGGAGCCTCCACGCCAGCACTGACAGTAACCTTGTCTGCCTTCACCGCTCA
Source organism: Suricata suricatta (assembly GCF_006229205.1). Lineage (NCBI taxonomy): Eukaryota > Metazoa > Chordata > Mammalia > Carnivora > Herpestidae > Suricata > Suricata suricatta. The sequence goes on from NW_021894003.1 coordinate 447, forward strand.
GTGTCAAACACTTCAGTGTGGACCAGGCTCCCGCCAAACTCTCTGGGTGACACTAATCCCTGATTTAATTACCCTTGACAGTGTGTGATGGGCCTTAACGAGCTAGGGTCCCTAATGAGCTACATCTTGGGGTTTTGGAGCATTACCTGAAGGGCGTGGCCCTCGCCCAGGCCAACTCTGG
>NW_021894004.1:0-627 GCF_006229205.1 Suricata suricatta
TTAAAAGTCAGTTTGATCATTGCCTGGACAGAGACAGATGGAAAGGAAGAGTTGGGAAGCAAACATGATTTGGACAAAGTTTGTATTCATGTCTTTGTAGTACATTCTGTTCTATAATCAGGATTCAAATTCTAGTTGTAAAGCAATCAAATAGTTCTCTTTCAAGAGATTTAGCAAAAGGCATTATCAAAATATGTTTCATGACTAAAATTGCCTTGGGACCCCGCGCTGACCTCAGGACATTGTTTCTCTGACTGGAAAGAAACTCAACTGAGAAACAATGTAAAACTGCTATCATTAAAAGAGCTTTTTAAAAAAAAATTTTTTTTAAAGATTTCATTAAAAAAAGAAGATGTGAAGAATGTGTGAGTTCTGCACAAGTTGGGGCACAAGGAACCCTGAGGGCCTGGGTGCTTCCGTGTGGGCATCTGTACCCTGGAGCGCTGGTCCCCTCCCTGACAAGGTTTGTCCCAGAGCCTTCAGCAACTTGCCCCTTCCCTTCCTACCCATTACTCCCTGTTATTTTGTTTCTAGCCCTTTCCTTTTCTGACATTATTTAATGATTTGCTGCCTTGTTTATGTTCTGTCCTCCCCACCTGCCGGAAGTCTCTCAGGCTGGTCCAGGGC
>NW_021894005.1:0-627 GCF_006229205.1 Suricata suricatta
TAAAAAATAAAGAAAAAATATCTGAAGTAAGAAAGCAAGAGGAAAGATGTCAAGGGATGGATGAATATATTGGAGATATTTGAGGAACTTCTAGAAAGCTGGTGTGATACATTAGATTTGCCAAGGCATAGAGAGGTAGAAATTGAGATTATGTGATGTCTTAAATCCTTATAAGGACACTGGCTTTTATTCTGAATGAAAGAAATTAACTGGAGATTTTTTAACATAGGAACTGTGCAGTCTGGCTTACATTTAAAAATGTTTCCTAGATTTCTTTGTAGAGGATAGAATGTAGGGCAAGATGGTAGGAATGAGGTAAGACAAGGAGCTGCTGTGATAAGTCAGGTGGAAATACTGTAGCTTGAACCACAGTGGACAGAGGCAGAATAGAAGATAAAGGTTAGATTCTGGATGTTTGTATTCTAAAGGGAACCTCATGTGATATGGCAATGAATTGGATCTTAAATGTGAAAGAAAATGGACAATAACAGCAAGAATTTTGGCTGGAGTCACTGGAAGCATGCTCCTACTGTTTGCTGAGATGGGGAAACCTAGAGAAGGAACAAATTTGAGGCCTGAACATAATAAATTTGGTCTGAGAACTTGAAAGTTGGAAAATTTTCTTTG
>NW_021894006.1:0-627 GCF_006229205.1 Suricata suricatta
AAATCAAGCGTTGTACGCTCCACTGACTGAGCCACCCAGGCGCCCCAGGACCTTAATAATAAGAATGCTTCACATATTCAAGATTCCCTCCTCCCCTTGTCCGTTAAATCTTCTCATTGCATTTTCCCTAACAAGTACCGCCAATGACAGACGCATGACGATTTAAGTAATGACAGTGTCCCTTCTTGGTCCTGTGATGTGTGAACTTGACAGGGCCCTGGAGCCACAGGACCAGGCAGGGAGGGTGGGAGAGCCGGAGTGCCCTCCTTGGTGCCCGCCCACCGTCTGTGCTGTGCACTGGTCCCACGGGTGCTCTCAGGAGACCATGCACACAGAGAAAAGAGCTGAGGCTTTCAGGATGGCCATACAGAGGCTTAAAACCCAGCTGAAGGACCTCAGAATATGTACTAGCACCCAGGAGCCTCATTTTCCTCCCATGTGAGGTGGGGACCCCCCCTTAAGGACACATGAAGATGACAGGGTGCGTAGGCGGTATGTATGAATCACCTACCCCAGGGCTGGCGACATGAGAAGCTAGAAAAGGCACATCTGCGCATAATGGAACCACAGCTCTTGCTTCCTAGACTTGAGTCATCGCTTCCAGCCAGAGCGCAGCTATTTTCATCA
>NW_021894007.1:0-627 GCF_006229205.1 Suricata suricatta
TGGTCGTGTCTGTAGGAAGAACGTACATTTCAGTTTATTCGCATTCAGCATCCACGTTACAGAAAGGCCTCCCCCAGTCCTGCTCAGAAGTGGGAAGGACAGGGTGGTCGAGCAGAGAGCTTTCTTCCGCTCCCTCCCCGTGTCTTGGATCAACCTCCCGACCACCCTGTACCCCTGCCTTTGGTTGTGAAACATTTTCAGGGGAGAGTGTGTGGGCAGCCCTTCGGGTGCTGTGGTTCTGAGCTCGTGGGCACCCAGCCCTGTGGTGCCTGCAGGCTGCTGCTGCGCCCAGCTGACATCCAGGTTGGTCACCCGATGACGCCGGTGTTCCCGGGGCCCTGCTGGGCCTGGCAGGGCGGGGGCAGTCAGTCCTCATGGCCGCTTGGGCCTGCGGAGCCGAGGTGGTTTCTTGCTGACCAGGACGCCCAGCGGGTCACTGGGAGCTTTGCTCCTTCCCCTGGAGCCCCTGTGTGGCACCCGGCCAGCCTGCGGAGGCCTGCACCGGCACCGAGGGCTCGTCTGCCTCATCCTGGGCCTGCCTGCTCTCTCTCGTTCCCCTGAGACTGCTTCGTGGCCGCTGCCCTTACCCCCGCCCCAACGTGGGCAGGCCGGGCCTGACCTCGGGCC
>NW_021894008.1:0-627 GCF_006229205.1 Suricata suricatta
GGGCAGAGAGGGAGAGAGAGGGACTCCAAAGCAGGCTCCGAGCGGTCAGCACAGAGCGCTGTGCGGGGCTCGAACTCACGAACCAGGACATCATGACCTGGGCCGATGTTGGACGCTTAACCGACTGAGCCTCCCAGGCGCCCCTATGTGAGGCCATTCAAAAGAAACCAACAGGCTCCCGGGTGGCTCAGTCGGTTAAGTGCCCGACCTTAGCCCAGGTCAGGGTCCCCTGGTTCCTGGGTTCGAGCCCCCCCCCGCGTCGGGCTCTGTGCTGACAGTTTGGAGCCTGCTTCAGGTTCTGGGACTCCCTTTTTCTCTGCCCCTCCCTTCCTCTCTTCTCTCTCACTCTCAAAAATAAACATTAAAACAATTTAATAATACTATAAAAAAGAAAGAAAGAAAGCAAAACAGCGTACAATCCGCCCAACAGAGCTAACGGTCCAGACCCCAGGCTCCGATTTGCGAACCGACTCAAGTCCCATCACTAACAGCTGGGCTGGGCCTCTCCAAGCCTCCACCTTCTCTTCTGGAAAATTCACTCAGAACATTCCTCATCTCAAGGGCCTATTTTGAGGACTGCCACCGGAGGCCAGCCGAGCTAGGAACAGAGGGAGGCTTCCTGTCCCC
>NW_021894009.1:0-627 GCF_006229205.1 Suricata suricatta
TTTGTTGAGATTGGCCTGGATTGCAATATACTTTCCTCTTAGGACTGCCTTGGCTGCATCCCAGAGATTTTGGATTGTTGTATTTTCGTTTTCGTTGGTTTCCATATATTTTTTAATTTCTTCTCTAATTGCCTGGTTAACGCAATCATTCTTTAATAGGGTGGTTTTTAACCTCCACATTTTTGGAAGTTTTCCATACTTTTTCCTGTGGTCTATTTCAAGTTTCATAGCATTGTAATCTGAAAGTGTGCATGATATGATCTCTATTTGTTTACACTTATGGAGGGCTGCTTTATGTCCCGGTATGTGGTCTATCTTGGAGAATGTGCCATGTGCACTCGAAAAGAAGGTAAATTTCGTATCTTTAGGATGTAGAGTTCTAAATATATCTATCAGTTCCATCTGTTCCAATGTGTCATTCAGGTCCCTTGTTTCCTTAGTGATTTTCTGTCTGGTTGATCTATCCATTGCTGTCAGTGGAGTATTAAAGTCCCCTGCAATTAGCACATTTTTGTCAATAAGATTGTTTCTTTCTGTGATTAGTTGCTTTATGTATTTGGGTGCTCCCGAGTTAGGCGCATAGATATTTATAATTGTTAGCTCTTCCTGATGGAGAGATCCTGTAAT
>NW_021894010.1:0-627 GCF_006229205.1 Suricata suricatta
AGGCTCCCAGCAGTCAGCACAGAGCCTGACGCAGGGCTCAAACCCACAAGCTGTGAGATCATGACGTGAGCTAAAGTTGAGTGCTTAACCCACTGATCCACCTAGGCACCCTTATTTTATATATTTAAATGTATTGTTAACTTCCAAGGGAGTAAAGAAGCAGTGCGAACTCTATTCCTGTGAAGTGTCAAGTTTACATAGAGAAATACTTAAAAATCTATAGGAAAGCATATTCATTATAGAATGTTTGGATGATTTTTAGTCCACTTGGTAATACCTCTAGAGATTTGGGTTATTCTTTTAATGTATTGCTACCATATAAGAGCACAAAAAGAAAAGAAACTTTTCCAAGTGGGCTGTGATAAAATGCCACTGACATTGTTGTAAGGGTCTCCCTTTCATTTGTGTTACCCCAGAAGTTGACTCTGAGACAGGTAGTTGAGTGCAGGGAGTTTATTTGGGAAGTAGTCTCAGGACACACCAGTAGGAGAGTAGAGAATTCAGACAAAACTGAGAGAAGCCAATACAAATTCATTACCAAGTAGCAAGTCAACACTTTGGACTATGAAGCACAATGCTGCTGGAGAATCTGGGAGCAACCGAAGATTATGCACCTCAGTTATCCCA
>NW_021894011.1:0-627 GCF_006229205.1 Suricata suricatta
AGGGTTGATGGAGGTAGGTGGGGAAAGGGCTAAATGGGTGATGGGTATTAGAGAGGGCACTTATTGTAATGAGCACTGGGTGTTGTATGTAAAATATGAATCACTAAATTCTACTCCTGAAACCAATATTACTCTATATGCTAACTAACTAGATTAAATAAAGACTTAAAAAAATTAGGGGCACCTGGGTGGCTCAGTCAGTTAAGTGTCCAACTTCGGCTCAGGTCATGATCTCATGGTTTGTAGGTTTGAGCCCCGTGTCAGGCTCCGTGCTGCAGAGCTTGGAGACTCCCTCTCTTTCTGACCCTTCCCTGCTCACGCTCTCTCTCTGTTTCTCAAAAATAGATAAAATATTAAAATAAATAAATAAAAAATAAAAGTTGTAGTTATTGTAAAGATGAAAGAATGAATCTTGAGTTACTTCAGTTCTGTCATTTGATGTAACCATTAGGGTATTTTTATTTAAGATGTAAACAAATGGAATAAGAATGGCAAGATATATATTTTTGGGGAGGAATACATAAATTTTAGTTCATACATTAAATATTTCACTGAATTTTATTTTGTTTTGTTTTATTTTATTTTATTATTTACTTAGAGAGCAAGTGGAGGAAGGGGCAGAGAGAG
>NW_021894012.1:0-627 GCF_006229205.1 Suricata suricatta
AGATTCTTACATTGTGCAAGTTATTCTTTCCCTAGCCATCGGAATTGGGTACATATGTTCATTTTTGCTGAAAGATTGGATTCCTGGTGAGCCTCTGGAGCAGAGAGTGATTCTCTTCTTTTGAATTATCAGTACTTTTGAAAACAATGTTGGATGTCACGGCACAAATATAGAGAGCAGATGGGAGACAGAAAGAAAGGGAGGAGTAGAGCCTCTGAGGGACATTTGATGAGTGTCATTTGCATTTATGTATTTGGTTAATTTCCATGTGTTGAAAATCAAGGGACACCCCAGGAATGGAAGGTGGATGCTATGTGTTACCATGGAAAAACTGTTTGAGCCAGAAAGATGAAAGGGACTCACCAAATGGTAAGTGCTTTGCAATTCTTTCCCTGAATCTGAGCCTCAGAAAAGTGTAACTATCAGTGGACTATCCAGGAAGCTGAGCTGCTAGAAACTCGTTCTCTGAGCTGTTCTGAGAAGGGAGGATCAAGGACTGGCAGCGGGAGTTAATTTCGTGGTGACCACGTTATTTACGACAGATTCTCTGTCATGATGACAGAGATAATTTATGACCATGCTCTGTCAGTCTCCATTGGTACCATGGAGACAGAAAGACTATTTAAG
>NW_021894013.1:0-1391 GCF_006229205.1 Suricata suricatta
GAACCCCAAGATGATGGAACCTAAAATAAAAGCTCTGCATGCCTCTCTAACAAACAGCTGCTTGATCCTAAACGTGCGGGTAAGGACCACTTTCTCTCTTGCTATGACTGAAAATGAACCGTGGAAACATCACATAGAAATATGACTGGGGGTTCTGAACAATAAGGTCACACAATCACCACTTGCCCTACTTTTAACCTTCCCTCCTGCCAGGTATTTGGGTTTCATGATCTGGGCCAGTTATCTCCATATCTTTTAGCTCTTAAGATATAAGCTGTGGGTCAGGCACATTCACAAGAATACCATCTCCAGAATTTCCCAGGAGGGGAGGGCTACCCAAGGCATCCTTGTCTTGGTAAACACCTTTGTATTTTTTTGAGCTCTCTCACCTTTTTGGTTCATTTAGCTCTTTCTGAAAACCCAGGTTGGTGGGTACTGAACCCCTGTTCCCTAATCACTCCATGTTTTTAACAATCACCCCTTTTTTTCTCTGGAGCCCTGATCTTATTGTGTCCAAGGTCATCTCTGCATGCCTCAGAGGAATACACCACTCTCTAAAATGACAAAATATCTGTCCTCTATTGTAAACTGTTCTCTTAAGCAATGTGTAGTCACTTGTTCATTCACTCCTTGCAGAGATGTAAGCACTGGAGGGACTGTCACATAACAGAGATGGTGTGAAAAGCACATCCATCCAGCCCTTACCTTCGGAATTTCCACAGGAAACAGAAGAGGGGCTATTAACTTGCGTATTTCCTACTAATCATTATTAAGAGTGTGTATGATGCTACTGAAAATGTGAAAAACTAGTTTACTATTTGCGTGTATTATTCACATAGAGAACAGACATCCTTATCACATGTCTCTGGAAATATTTCAAAACCAGTATTTCATCAGTACTAGGAAAAGTTAAGTATCTTTGAAAGAACACCTTCTAGAAGCTTCAACATCTGCGCCTGACACAAAGCATTCAGAAACATAAAATGAAAAGATTAGTGACAATATCGATTTTTCGGGGCACCTGTGTGGCTCAGTTCATTAAACTTTGGACTCAGGTTAGGATCTCACAGCCCTCGTAGGGACAGGGAAGGAGCTCTGTTCAGAGCCTGCTTAGGATTTTCTCTTAGTCTGCTCCTCCCCTGCTCACGTTTTCTCTCTTGCTCTCTCTCAATATAAATAAACGTTTTTAAAAATCTAATTTTCGAGTAAATAATAGTTGTCCAAAATAACTGAAAACAAAGATCCTTAACAATTTGAATTGCAATGATATTTAGTAATTAATGGCTTAAGCAAAACACAGGTGCCATATGGTAGGTCTCAAAAGCCTTTGGATTTATAGTTCACCTGGAGAGGGCTGGATCTGAATGTCAAATTTAAAGAGAGATATTAAT
>NW_021894014.1:0-627 GCF_006229205.1 Suricata suricatta
AGGGTTGATGGAGGTAGGTGGGGAAAGGGCTAAATGGGTGATGGGTATTAGAGAGGGCACTTATTGTAATGAGCACTGGGTGTTGTATGTAAAATATGAATCACTAAATTCTACTCCTGAAACCAATATTACTCTATATGCTAACTAACTAGATTAAATAAAGACTTAAAAAAATTAGGGGCACCTGGGTGGCTCAGTCGGTTAAGTGTCCAACTTTGGCTCAGGTCATGATCTCATGGTTCGTAGGTTTGAGCCCCGTGTCAGGCTCTGTGCTGCAGAGCTTGGAGACTCCCTCTCTTTCTGACCCTTCCCTGCTCACGCTCTCTCTCTGTTTCTCAAAAATAGATAAAATATTAAAATAAATAAATAAAAAATAAAAGTTGTAGTTATTGTAAAGATGAAAGAATGAATCTTGAGTTACTTCAGTTCTGTCATTTGATGTAACCATTAGGGTATTTTTATTTAAGATGTAAACAAATGGAATAAGAATGGCAAGATATATATTTTTGGGGAGGAATACATAAATTTTAGTTCATACATTAAATATTTCACTGAATTTTATTTTGTTTTGTTTTATTTTATTTTATTATTTACTTAGAGAGCAAGTGGAGGAAGGGGCAGAGAGAG
>NW_021894015.1:0-627 GCF_006229205.1 Suricata suricatta
ACAAATTCTTTGTCAGATGTTGCCTTACAACTATCTTCTCCCAATTGTAGCTTCTGTTTTGATTTTCTTTTGAAGAGGAAGAATTTAATTTTGATGAATTTCAGTATATCCATAATCTTCATTCAGAGTTAATCTTTCCTATATCATGTTTAACAAACCTTTGCCTGACCCAAGGTCACTGAGGCTTATTTCCTTTAATTTCTTCTAAAAGTTTTATACTTCTAGAGGCACCTGGGTGGCTCTGTCGGTTAAGTGTCTGAGTCTTGATTTCGGCTTAGGTCATGATTTCCCGGTTTGTGGGATCAAGCCCTGCATCAGGCTCTTGCTGATAGTGCGGAGCCTTTTTGGATTCTCTCTTTCCCTCTCTCTTTGCTTCTCCCCTGCTGGCTTACTCTCTGTCTCTCTCTCTCTCAAAATAAAGAAATTAACTTTAAAAAATAAAAAATAAAAGTTTTATACTTTTAGCACTGATTTTTAGGTCCACAGTCTATTCTAATTTTTACATGTAGTGTGAGTTTTAAAGTTTTTGTTTTGTTTTGTTCAGACTTTAAAGAATAATTTTGTATTGTAATCTTGCTAACCTCACTTATTAATTCTAGAATAGTTTAGCTTCTAGTTTAGATTTCT
>NW_021894016.1:0-627 GCF_006229205.1 Suricata suricatta
TCCATCGTGTATATATTCCACATTTTCTTTATCCATTCATCCACTGGTGGACACTTAGCTTGTTCTTGGCTCTTGTGACTAATGCTGGAATGGACATGGGAGTGCAGACAGCGCTCTAGACAGTGATTTCATATTCTTTGGATAAATCCCCAGCAGCGGTATTTCTGGATCGGATCGGATGCTAGTTCTATTTTTAGTTTTTTCAGGAATCTCCTATTGTTTTCCACAGTGGTTACACTAATTTACATTCCCATCAACAGCACGCAGGGTTCCATTTTCTCCACATCTTCACCAACTAGCTGGGTCTAGTCTTTTTGGTAATAGTCATTTTAACAGGAGTGAGGTGATATCTCATTGTGGTTTTGAATTGTATTTCTCTAATGATGAGTGATATAGAGCATCTTTTCATCCACCTGCTGGCCATTTGGATGTCTTCTTTGGAAAAATGTCTATTTAGGTCCTCTGACCATTTTCTGATCAGATAATTATTTTTGTTGTTGTTGTTGTTGTTGTTGAGTCACATGAGCTCCCTGTATATAGGATAGATGACTTGCAAATATTTTCTCCTGCTCTGTAGGTTGCCTTCTCATTTTGTTGATTGCTTCTTTTGCTGTGCCAAAGCCTTTC
>NW_021894017.1:0-627 GCF_006229205.1 Suricata suricatta
ACTTAGAAAGTCTTCCTTGAAGGGCTTTCAAATAAAGAGGCCTAAAATGAAGGAGAATACAGATTTTCAATAGAGATGGGGTAAATGCTAAGTTTTCAGATGTAGGTTAAGTGAGAATACACTACAACAGAGATTGGTAAATGTGTGAACTGCAGACAAAATCTTTCTGCCACCCATTTTTGTAAATAAGTTGCATTGGGACACAGCTATGCTCACTTACTATATATTATAGTCTATGGCTGCTTTTATGCTACAACAGCAGAGTTGAGTCATTGCAAGAGAGATTTTATTTATATATTTACTATTGAGCTCTTTAAAGAAAAAAGTGTGCTAAACTCTAAAGTAGAACATTAGTGGTTCTCAAACTTCAGTAAGCATCAGAATTACCTGAAGGCCTTGTTAGAACTCAGAGTGCTGAGTCCCCTAGATTTCCTGGCTCAAAATATCTGGGATAGGGCCTGATCATTTGCATTTCCAACAAGCCCCAAATACCACATTTGAGAACCATGCTTTAAATTTAGACTAAGTAGATGAACCTAGGAAGACTGATTTAAATGAGAGGGGAAAGGAAGAGCAGTTTAAAAACTGAGTTTGATTTTGAAAAAGAAGAGTTGGGCTGCCTAGGTG
>NW_021894018.1:0-627 GCF_006229205.1 Suricata suricatta
TTTTGGGGCACCTGGATGACTCAGTTGGTTAAGCCCCCAACTCTGGCTCCGGTCATAATCTCATGGTTTATGAGTTTGAGTCACTCATTGGGCTGTCAGGTCTCACTGCAGATCCTCTGTCTGCCTCTCTGTCTTTACCCCTCCACCGCTTGTTCTGTCTTTCTCTCTCTCTTTCTTTCTCCCCAAAATAAATAAATCTTAAAAATTTAATAAAAAATCTTTAGGAGTGATTTTAAGTGCATAGCCTGGAAATGAGTGCAGAAAAGGAAAAAGATGAGTAAAACTAAAACTACTCAGCACGATCGTGTGAAAAATATACTCAATCTGTGGCCCATGGGAGTGTGTATGGATAACGTAACCTTTGGGAAAACACTTCTCTTTTTCATATGTGTTCGCAGGGTGCTTGGAGTGTATATATAAGTGTGTATGAGTGTGTGGGTGTGCATGCGCACATATCTGTGCTTTGTCCAGTAGTTCACAGGTTATGAATAGACATTTTTTTCAAATGACACATACCTTACCTCACACTTCCTACAAGACTGCTAATGGAACTGGACTGTGTCTTAATCAGTGCTCTTTGGAGAAACAGAATAGGATATATTTTGAAAGAGAGAAACAGAAAGAGAG
>NW_021894019.1:0-627 GCF_006229205.1 Suricata suricatta
GAATGCCTTTGATTTGGAGATAACTGGGCACACTGCTACCTATTTACCTTTACCCATGTGTTTTCCCCACATATCTTTTCCCTTACTGTGTACCTAACCATCGTTACCACAGTTCTCATATCACCGTTTAAGAGTCCACGTTTGAAAACCGCGGTGCCTTTTATTAAAGACTGATTTGTATTTGGCTTTCTAGAAAAATAAACTTAAGAGAAACTTTACTAAAACCTGAATACTAACCTACAACAGGCATTGCATTGGAGCAGGTGTAACTTTGCACCACTTCTGAGCAGCTGAGATTGCTGAGCTGTGTAGCCTCTGTATCAGGCCTTGAGGGAGATACTCTGAAATAGAGGAGGCCCATCCTGCCTCCCTTCTCTTTTCTTTATGATGGTTAATACTACCATGTCTTTCTTAAAACATTCTAAGTTCCTGAGATTAAAGATTATAACAGTAAAGAAGAAAGGTATTGCTTTGTGATTTAAATGAAAACAGATAAATTTTTACCAAGTAATGAATGGCTTTCTCTGGCAAGACTGCAATAGAGTGTTTTAGAAGGTCATGGGATTTAGTCTGGAACTGTAATCTCACAATCTGAATAGGGATCAAAGACTGTCTTAATTTCAAACC
>NW_021894020.1:0-627 GCF_006229205.1 Suricata suricatta
TCCATTCATGATCTCAGGGCTATGTATTTAAGCCCTGCCTCATGCTCTGTGTCAGCAGCATGGAGCTTGCTTGGTATTCTCTCTCTTCCTCTCACTTCCTCTCCCCTGATCCTGCTCTCTCTTTCCCTCTCTAAATAAACAAACATATTTTAAAAATCCAGAAATCTTGAGTCTTATTTTCTTAGAGACTCATATTTTTTAAATTTTTTTAAATAGTTTATTGTCAAATTGGTTTCCATATAACACCCAGTGCTCTTCCCCACAAGTGCCCTCCTCCATAACCACCACCTCTTTTCCCCCTCCCCCTTCCCCTTCAACCCTCAGTTCATTTTCAGCATTAGTAGTCTCTCAAGTTTTGCATCCCTCTCTCTCCCCAACTCTGTTTCCCTCTTCCCCTTCCTCTGGTCCTCCATTAGTTTTCTCCTGTTTTCCATTTTTAAATCTATGAGTGCAAACATATGGTATCTGTCCTTCTCTGCCTGACATCGCTTAGCATGACACCCTCAAGGTCCATCCACTTTCCTACAAATGGCCATATGTCATTCTCATTGCCATGTAGTACTCCATTGTGTATATATACCACATCTTCTTGATCCACTCATCAGGTGATGGACATTTAGGCTCTTT
>NW_021894021.1:0-627 GCF_006229205.1 Suricata suricatta
TTGAGTTTTACCCAGCCTTGGGCCCCTGGCAGCCAAAATGGAATTTAAAACACATTTCCACAAGGAAAGAAAGGTAAGTTTCGAGATGAGCGGGTGACCCAGCAGGGAGCAAGGCCCCACCCCACCATAAATGGGGTGAGGTCACCGAAGCACTAGGCTTGACTCAGGCTCTGTTGGGACGTCAGAGCTGAGTCTCGCCAAATCTCATATAAGCGCCGTGGCAGAGGGTTACAGATGCAAGAGAGGGCCTGCCCACAGGAGCGGGATGGGGGAGAGGGGGTTCCTCCAGGACACAAGAAATAGGGGAGGGGTGCAAGGCCAAGCGAGCAAAAGGGGCTGCCAGGGAGAGGAAGTTCTGGGCTGAAGGCAAAGAAGCACCCAGGCTGGAGAAGAGATGAAGGCAGGGGGAGCCCCCACAGCAAGATCCACGGCAGGCAGGACAGGCCTAACATGAGAGAGGAGGGTTGAGTCCCCACTGGTGTCTGGGTTTTCTCTAGGTTGGCACCAGGAGGCACGGTGCCCCCAAAAAGAACAGGACCTGGTGGGAAGGGCCACAGAAGCTGAACCCACAAGCCAGGGGTCTCTTTGTCTGGTCCTCTGCTAGGATTAGACTTCACGAAGGGGAGG
>NW_021894022.1:0-627 GCF_006229205.1 Suricata suricatta
CTGCTTATTTTTTCTGTTCATCACATCAAAGATTTCATGCCATTCTTTCCTGGCCTGCCACGTTTCATTAGATATTTTGTAACCACTTTGATAGGTTTCCATTTGTATGTTAGGACCCTTTAATACCTAGGTGCTTGCAGAATTCTCTCTTTAGCCTTATATTTTGTCAGTTTCACGATGATATGTCATGCAGAAGTTTCTTCTGAAGGGAGTTTTCTGTGTCTCTTGGATTTCATTGTCTGTTTTCTTCCCCAGATTGGGGAAGTTCTCTGCTATACTTTGTTCAAGTACCTCTTCAGCCCCTTTCACTCTCTGTTCTTCTTCAGGAATTCCTATGATATGGATATTGTTCGATTTGATTGCATCACTCAGTTCTCAAATTCTGCTTTCATGCTCCTGGATCAGTTTATCTCTCTTTTTCTCGGCTTCCTCTTCTGCTATAACTGTCTTCTAATTCACCTATTCTCCTCTCTCCCTCTTCAAACTGTGCAGTACAGCCTACATTTTATTATGCACCTCACTTATAACATTTTATATCATCACAACTAATTTTTAGGTCCATAGTCTTTGTAGCTGTAGTTTCTCATGTCTTCTATGACATTTTCATGTCCAGTGATTAATATTATG
>NW_021894023.1:0-627 GCF_006229205.1 Suricata suricatta
AGGTTAGGACACTTTTCCACAATGATTTGCTCACATAAACCTTCTACCCCCTTTTCTCTCTTTTCATCTTCTGGAACCACTAATATTTGGATGTTATTTCTTTTTAATGAGTGACTGAGTTTTCTAATTCTTATATCATGCTCTTTTGCCTTGCTTTTTTTCTTCTGCTTTATTATTCTCCATAATTTTGTCTTCTATATTGATGATTCACTGTTCTGCTTCATCCATCCTTACTACCATGGCAACCATTTGAAATTGCATCTCAGTTATAGCATTTTTAATTTCATCCTGACTATATTTTACTTATTTTATCTATGCAGAAAGGGATTCTATGTTGTTTTTCAACCCCAGCTAGTATTCTTATCATGATTTTAAATTCTGGTTCAGATATCTTACTTATATCTGTGTTGCTTAAGTCCCTGGTTGTTATTTATTTCTATTCTTTTTTATTTTTTTTCAGGTGAATTCCTTTGTTTCATCACTTTGGAGAAAGAAAAATAATAAAATAAAAAATTAAAATTAAAAAATTAAAAACAACACAAAAATCAAATAAAGGATGATAGATCCTAATTGTATTTTGTTCTGGTAGTTAAATGAAGCTTGATAGAATAGAGAACAAAGGAAAAG
>NW_021894024.1:0-1391 GCF_006229205.1 Suricata suricatta
ATATATGGAAACCAACGAAAACGAAAATACAACAATCCAAAATCTCTGGGATGCATCCAAGGCAGTCCTAAGAGGAAAGTATATTGCAATCCAGGCCAATCTCAACAAACTAGAAAGAGTGCAAATTCAAAAATTAACAGAGAATCTACTGGAACTAGAAAGGAAGCAGCAAGAGCACCCCAAACCCAGCAGAAGAAAAGAAATAATAAAGATCAGGGCAGATATAAACAATATAGAATCCAAAAGAACATTCGAGCAGATCAATGAAACCAAGAGTTGGTTCTTTGAAAAAATAAACAAAATCGATAAACCTCTAGCCAGGCTCCTCAGAAGAAAAAGAGAGAGCACCCAGATAGACAAAATCATGAATGAAGAAGGATCTATTACAACCAATCCCTTAGAAATACAAGCAATCATCAGAGATTAGTATGAAAAACTATATGCCAGCAAACTGGACAAAACAGAAGAGATGGACAAATTCCTAAATACACATGCACTACCAAAATTCAAACCGGAAGACATGGAAAGCATGAATAGACCAATAATCAGTGAAGAAATTGAATCCATTATCAAAAATCTCCCAACAAATAAGAGCCCAGGGCCAGATGGCTTCCCAGGGGAATTTTACCAGACATTTAAAGCAGAGCTAATACCCATTCTCCTCAAACTATTCCAAAAAATAGAAATAGAAGGAAAGCTTCCAAACTCATTCTACGAAGCCAGCATCACCTTGATACCCAAACCAGACAGGGACCCAACGAAAAAAGAGAACGACAGACCAATATCCTTAATGAATACAGATGCAAAAATACTCAACAAGATACTAGCAAATCGAATTCAACAGCATATAAAAAGAATTATCCACCATGATCAAGTGGGATTCATTCCTGGGTTACAGGGATGGTTCAATATCTGCAAATCCATCAATGTAATTCCTCACATTAACAAAAGAAAGGATAAAAACCATCTGATCCTGTCGATTGATGCAGAAAAAGCATTTGACAAAATACAGCACCCTTTCCTAATAAAAACCCTTGAGAAAGTCGGAATAGAAGGAACTTACCTAAACATTATAAGAGCAGTCTATGAAAAACCCACAGCTAATATTATCCTCAATGGGGAAAAACTGAGAGCATTCCCCCTGAGATCAGGAACACGACAGGGGTGCCCACTCTCACCACTGTTGTTCAACATAGTGCTGGAAGTTCTGGCATCAGCAATCAGAGAACAAAAAGAAATAAGAGGCATCAGAATTGGCAAGGAAGAAGTCAAACTTTCCCTTTTTGAAGATGACATGATACTCTACATGGAAAACCCAATCGACTCCACCATAAGCCTTCTCGAACTGATCAATGAATTCAGTAAAGTCGCAGGGTACAAAATCAATGTAC
>NW_021894025.1:0-627 GCF_006229205.1 Suricata suricatta
TGCTAGATCTTTTCCTATTTGTTTCATATGTTTTGAGGAAAAGGTGGGAGCAAATGTCTGTTGAATCACAGGTTTGGTAGAAAGACAACAGAGTATGGGTTTAGTTCACATATTTTCCATGAAACATGGGGTAGGGTCATTGGGGAGGGACAGGGTGGTGGGAAAACAAATGTCATGAGCTTGAGGAGAAAAGAGAAGACATGAAATTTATTGTGATGAGTGAGAAAGTGAATGTTCTAGAAGACTAAGTTATGGGCTATATTGAGTGCCTATTCATTTATTCCTTCATCACGCACTGACTCAACAAACATTCAAGTGTCTTCTTTGTGGGCAAAAAAGGCATGATCTCTGCTCCTGTGAAGCAGTGAGACTGTACTGTTGATAGATACTGGTCAAATAATCACGTATACACGACTATAAGCTAAGAAACAAGTGTTGTGAAATAGTAGAAATGATTGATTCTACAAGAATGTGTAACAGAAGAACTTGACCTCGTGTAGGTGTAAGAAGCAGTTTGTCAGAGCCAACGGCCCTTGAGTTGAGATTTAGAGCCAAAGCAGGTTAAATGGGGCAATGGATGTTGGTAGTGTTCAGACAAAGCAGTGTGGGCTAGTGCTCAGTGGTGGA
>NW_021894026.1:0-627 GCF_006229205.1 Suricata suricatta
TTAAAAAAAAAAGAGAGACCAACAAGATATCTAAACACAGACAACTCACTTAACTGTGAAATTGGTTGCATAATGGTTAATATGTATGCATCCACATGTAATCATGCATAGGAACGGGGAGAATAAACAAAAGATAGGGGTGAGAAATAGGCTACCCTTATGTCTGCATTTAGGGAAAGAAACCATGTGTAAATAAGGTAACTCCCAGCATTCCTAACTAGGTATATACTTTTTCAGGTTTTCTTTCTTTTAACTTTGGATTGAAACTAATGAATAACTTAACTAGGTTCTGAGTCAGTTGAGAAATAAGATAACTAATGGATTCTCAAGGCCATTTAAATATTTTTTATGTCTTTATTTTATTTTGAGAGACAGAGACAGAGTGAGCTATGGAGGGGCAGAGGGAGAGGGAGACACAGAATCTGAAGCAGGCTCCATCCAGGCTTTGAGCTGTCAGCACAGACCCTGACGCGTGACTCTGGCCCATGGACTGAGATCGTGATCTGAGCTGAAGTCAGACGCTTAACCGAGGGAGCCACCCAGGCATCCCTCTTAAGGCCATTTAAACATTGTTGATACTGGCTCTAGGCTCCTGGGTGGCTCCCTCGGTTAAGCAGCCAACTTCGG
>NW_021894027.1:0-627 GCF_006229205.1 Suricata suricatta
AAATGTTTGGCAGGGGAACAAAAGGAAATCTTCAGGACCTATGGCTAGCAGAATTCTTATACATGACACCAAAGGCACAATTCATGAAAGGGAAAATTTATATACTGTACCTTATCGTAAGTAAAATGTTTTATTACTTTTAATGTAATTAATTGTCAAGTTGGCTAACATACAGTGTCTATAGTGTGCTCTTGATTTTGGGGGTAGATCCCCATGATTCATCGCTGACATATAATACCAGTGCTCATCCGAACACGTGCCCTCCTCAGTGACCATCATCTATTTTTCCCTCTCTCCACTCCCCCATGATCCCCTAGTTTGTTCTCTATATTTAAGAGAGTCTTATTATTTGCCTCCCTCCCTCTCTGTTTATAATTATTTTCCCCTTCCTCTCCACCATGGTCTTCATTAAGTTTCTCAAGTTCCACATGAGTGAAAACATATGATATTTGTATTTCTCTGTCTTATCTCACTTAGCATAATACCCTCAAGTTCCATCCACTTTGCTGCAAAGGGCAGGACTTCATTCTTTCTCACTGTCAAGTAGTATTCCATGGTATACAGAAACCACATCTTTTAGAATTTTTTTAATGTTTATTTATTTTTGAGAGAGAGACAGAGACAGAG
>NW_021894028.1:0-627 GCF_006229205.1 Suricata suricatta
GGGCTGGCACGTTAACTCCGGGGAGTACCTGGCAGCCAAGCCCCACGGAACAGAAAGCAGACGGCACCCCGCACGTCCCAGATCCGGGTAACAAACCCTCTGGAAGCTGAGCCCCGCACAGCGGAGTAAGCAGCTCCCCGCCCCCAGGCCTGCTGGTCTCCAGGGCTTATGTTCCTCGTTAGAGAACCCTCTGGGGGGGCCTGGAAGGCAGGGCGCAGCGCCAGCAGAACTGGAGCAGCCTGGGCAGGGGACCAGGGGGGTGGTGGGTGGCCCGCCAAGGCCCGGTTGCAGCGTCTGACTGTTGGTCCTCAGGCTCTAGGACCAGCAGCGCGCTAAGAGCGTCTGAGCCCCGCGACCGAGGCAGAAGGGCCCCGTGCGGAAGGGAAGCAGGGTCCAGGCCTAGCCACGTTGGCAAGTCGCAGCAGACGGGCCCTCTGTGGACAGTCCCAGGGGGTCTGGTCAGCCCACACACCCCGGGGCCGGAGACAGGCACCTGGCACAGGGCTGTGGGCAGCCCAGCAGAGCCGTCCCCGAGAAGGTCACACTCCCGGGCCGAGCCACAGTCCCCCCTCCAGGCCACGTGGACTCTGCACAAACCTCACACCTGGCTGGCAGGTAGTGGGGAGG